>NC_133129.1:146731249-147031249 GCF_048418815.1 Hemitrygon akajei
CCGGTTAGCCTGACATTGGTGGTGTGGAAAATGCTAGAGTTGGTTATCAAAGATGTGATAACAGCACATTTAGAAAGCAGTGAAATCATCGGACAAAGTCAGCATGGATTTGTGAAAGGAAAATCATGTCTGATGAATCTTATAGAATTTTTTGAGGATGTAACTAGTAGAGTGGATAGGGGAGAACCAGTGGATGTGGTATATTTGGATTTTCAAAAGGCTTTTGACAAGGTCCCTCACAGGAGATTAGTGTGCAAACTTAAAGCACACGGTATTGGGGGTATAGTATTGATGTGGATGGAGAATTGGTTGGCAGACAGGAAGCAAAGAGTGGGAATAAATGGGACCTTTTCAGAATGGCAGGCAGTGACCAGTGGGGTACCGCAAGGCTCAGTGCTGGAACCCCATTTGTTTACAATATTTATTAATGATTTAGAGGAGGGAATTAAATGCAGCATCTCTAAGTTTGCGGATGACATGAAACTGGGCAGCAGTGTTAGCTGTAAGGAAGATGCTAAGAGGATGCAGGTTGACTTGGATAGGTTAGGTGAGTGGGCAAATTCATGGCAGATGCAATTTAATGCGGATAAATGTAAGGTTATCCACTTTGGAAAAGGGGAGGTGCAACGAGACCTGGGTGTCATTGTACACCAGTCATTGAAAGTGGGCGTGCAGGTACAGCAGGCAGAGAAAAAGGCAATTGGTATGTTGGCATTCATGGCACGAGGATTCGAGTACAGGAGCAGAGAGGTTCTACTGCAGTTGTACAAGGCCTTGGTGAGACCACACCTGGAGTATTGTGTGCAGTTTTGGTCCCCTAAGACATTCTTGCCATAGAGGGAGTACAAAGAAGGTTCACCAGATTGATTCCTGGGATGGCAGGACTTTCATATGAAGAAATATTGGATTGACTGGGCTTATACTTGCTGGAATTTAGAAGTTTGAGGGGGGATCTTATTGAAACGTATAAAATTCTAAAGGGATTGGACAGGCTAGATGCAGGAAGATTGTTCCCGATGTTGGGGAAGTCCAGAACAAGGGGTCACAGTTTAAGGATAAAGGGGAAGCCTCTTAGGACTGAGATGAGGAAAAATTTCTTAACACAGAGAGTGGTGAATCTGTGGAATTCTCTGCCACAGGAAACAGTTGAGGCCAGTTCATTGGCTATATTTAAGAGGGAGTTAGATATGGCCCTTGTGGCTAAAAATGTGCCTCCTTAGTTGTGACTTGCCAATACCTGCTATGCACCTCCTTTTTCTTAACCAGAACCTTAATATCTCTCAAAACAAGGTTCCCTAAATCTGTTATCCATGCTTTTTATTCTGACAGGAACATACAAACCCTATATTCTCAAAATTCACTTTTGAAGGCCCCCCACTTATCAAGTACACCTTTGCCAGGAAACAATGTGTCTCAGTCCACACTTGTCAGGTCCTTTCTGATACCATCAAAATTGGTCTTTAGATAATACTATCAAAATTTTGAACCTTAACCTGAGGACCAGATCAATCCTTTTCTATAATTACAACTTAACTCCTTTCATGACAAATCTCCAACATCACAACTTTTAAACAAAGTAAATCTCATTCAATCACGTATCAAAGTCTTTGCAAAAATAATCAGTTCTTCCATATAAATCAACTTCAGATCCATTGAATGAAAAATAAACATATACATCCAACCGTTTAAATACCCGATGTATTGAAACATTTCACGCCTGCTCTGATTCTTCGATCTTGGGTGGTTTGCCAATTTCTTGGTTCATTGGATGAAATAGTGGGTCATCCGCAGAATGTCAATTCTCAATACTTGCACTCAAAAAATCTGACCAGATCTCTCGTTATGATTTAACAGACCTAATTCCTGTTTACACTGTAGAGATTGTGGACACTACTCCCTAACAATAACATCTCACTATAGTCGTAGCTTCAATAAATTTGTTATCAATACTGTCTCTCCTCCATGGGTTTCACACTGATGATTTCCCATAAGTAGGGTAGAGACACTAACTACTAATTCCACCTTTAACAGTTTTTATCTTTAGTTACTTTCTATAGTTGGCTGCATTTCTCTCACTTGTCCAAGCCTCGTTAGCAATGCTTAGCTCTTGCATAGCCCCTTTTTCAAGTTCTCTTTTTAAAAATTCAGTAAATCTCGTCTTCATCCCTTAACAGTTTTCTGACATTACATCTTTGGGCTTAATTAACCTGAGTTATGCTTATCTTTCCTGCAACAGCCTGTGGTCTCTCTACTAATTTGCTCCTCTAAATTCCACAGACTGTTGGGTGGTCTACAATATAATCCCATTAACTTGGTCATACATTTCTTCTTCCTCAGGTCTACCTATAAGCCTTCGCTAGAAAAGCTATCCAGCCTGTCCTGTATCTGTCAGGGTCCGATCCGGAACCGCGTTCTGGATTTTGATCCGGTCCGGGGGCTCCGGACTCCGGGTTATCCCTCCCGTCACCCGTGATCTAGTTAGGACCCTCCTGGTTCAAGGAGACACACCTGTAACTCATTGAGCTGCAGGTGTTTATAAGGAGCCTTGGGACTGGGACCAGACGGGTGGTCGTTTTGTTCTGTTCCTCCGCCGGCTCCGAACTCATCGCTGCATTCTGTTATCCCGCCCGGGCTCAGACCTATTCTTCATCATGCTTCTCTGCCCGTACCAGTTCTGCCAGTTTGGTCCGCTCTCCCACCTGCGCTGGTCCCGCTTCTCTGCTTGGTTTTGTTTTTCGTGCGGTCGCGCTGTCTGCCGGCCGTTTCCGAATTTCCCGTTGTCATGGCTGTTGTGTTGGTCGACCTGGACCTATGCCCATTCCTACCCCTTGCCCCTGTCGGGCACGTCTGGCGGACCTGCCTTGGCCCGGCAGTGGTTCTGTCTGCTCCTATCCCTTGCCTCTGTCGGGCGGCTCCGGCCGATGGGCCGTGTCCCGGCGGGGGTTCTGCCTGTTCCTATCCCTTGCCTCCGTCGGCCGGCTTTGGCCAATGGGCCGTGGCCTGGCAGGGGTTTTGCCCCCTCCTTCTCTTCCGCCCGAACTCTGGGATAGTGCCCGCATCCACCTAGGGGTCCGCGTCGTGCCCAGGCATCCGGTGTTTCCGCCTGGGAGGCACCCCTACCCGGGATACATGCGGCCCACCCAGGGAGGGCTCTCCGCTAGCCTATCGCCACCTAGACCTGCCTGCCTGAACCTCGAGGACCTGCCTGCCTGAACCTGGACTTCGGGAGCTGCTCCGCTCCGCCTGCCTTAACTCTATCTGCCTGAACCCCAGCTACCCTTAAGTGCCATGGCATTCCCATCCTGTCCTCCCCCTAGTACTTCAGTGCCTGCGTCCTGCGTTTGGGTCCATCCGGCCCCTCTTGACAGTATCCTGTACCCAGCAGTATTCTGGGTGACTGTGTCCAGACCGAATTATGCCATGAAGATGGGCACTTCCTGCTAAACAGTAGATACTGGAATTGCAGCGCTCATAGCTAACACCCCCCACACCCTCACAGGATAGGATGGTTGCTGCTGTCTGGGGCACATGGTACTGCACATTCGCCACCTCAACAGCCTGAATGAGCAGAAAGGTCCTGGATGATAGTCTTTCCCCTGTACGGTACAACCATGCTTTCCCAGGAACTGATACGCATGGCTTCTCTCATGGAGATGCTACCAATGGGACAGCCTCTGTATTCAAACATACAGAGGGTGCACTGAGCAGTGTCAGCTAAATTGATGGCTGTTCAGATGGTGGCCTTGGACTACCTATTTGCAGTGATAGGTGGCAGCTGTGCTGTGATTGGTCAGAAATTGCACATACATCCCTGGTGAGTCTGGGAACATCACTCACCTGGCTGATCAAACCCAGCAGTCAGTAAATAAGATCAGGACAGTAGGGGGTCAGGCTTCATAACAACTCCCCAGGTGCAAGTTGGTGGTTTTTGGAGCACTGGGAGGCTGGTGAACTACTGTCACTGAGTAGTAACTGGTTGATTGTTAGTTTTGGGTATTATTGTGTTATATCTTGTGTGTATTATAGCGAGGTACCCACGTTGGCTATACAAGCCTTTGGGCCGAGCATCAGTGTTGTGGCTTTCGATGGGTAGAATGACCCCACCCCCTTTCACTGCCAGGAGTCATCCAATAAAGCCCCATGTGTAACAATAATATGATTGCAATATAGATTGAGCCATATGGTGTGGAGATTTATAAATGGTTCAAATCAAAATCACTGGCATTCAGCCATCAGAACCGCTGCAATCTTGCACTGCTTTGCAAGTCCTATGATATCCTAGCCTTAATGCAGGTTAAGGCTGACTTTGTCCATGCACAGTTGAGTTCCTTCTGGAGTCCAAAGACAGTACTCCTGCATTACACTCGGGACTGTTAGTGACTGTTAACAAGCCATGTGGAATCTGGAGCAGGTCAGTATAAATGCTCTGCATTCATTTCAAGAACCAGGTATTCTCTTGAAGAAATCTTCCCAAATTCAAAGTATGCCAAGTTTAATATTCCTAACAACAAAGATAACAGAGTGATTCAATGCAATTTCAATAGTAACATGAAACAGTTCAATATTTTGAGGCTTACATATTGTTCCATTAATTTACATAGGTATTTACAGTACTGTGACTGTCATCTCTGAATGTTCAAACACTTCTGGCACAGGATATACTTACATGGATAATCTGAAAGCTTCTGAATACACATGACCAACATTAATGTTGTGGGGGCTGAATATCTGGGATACATATATTTCAAATGAAAGAACAAATACACCTTTGATCTGCTAAGTGACAAAATAAGTCTGGTTTAGAAACTTCTTGATCTCTATCACAATGATGCAAGGTAACAATAAAATTTATCCGATGCCAATCAATTAACACCCCCAACTCTGTGTTTAGCTGATGCAAATGAAAACAACACATGGTCATGCAAATTTGCAAGCCTATTGCTTGAGCACCCTCCTTGCTGGGGGCCAGTACCCTGTGTTCTGTACAGTGCTGTTTATTCACAAAGCTGTCCTTTGAATTCCAAAAAGATTACTGCTCGCAATTTACATCTCAAGTGTTTTTTGAAGACCAATTCTCATTACTGAAGGTTGCCCTCGGTGTAACAAAACCTCACAGGGATATCACTCAGATCCTGTGCCCAGTTCAGACCTGGTGCAGGATACCACCAACAGTGGAAGTAACTCAGGCAAGTGGCTGCTTATGCCAGTCAACAATTCACACATGTTCAATAACAGCAAATATTTCTCAAGTGCACAAAAATATAAAGCTCACTCTCAAGTTCAAATTTAATTGTCGTTCTACCATACATGAATACCTATGAATACAACCAAAGGAAACAACGTTCCTCCGGGGCCGAGGTGCAGAACACAGTAGCAACAGTCATATTCAGCACTGGAGGCAGCACACTATCACCGGCTGCAACAGGTAACACCTGCTAATATCAAACAACAATTTGTTCACAAATGCTAGATGTAACTGTTAGGAAGCAGTTACATTCATATACAGAAATTATACCTATAATAACTTTTTTCTCCCTGGCCTCAGTGGAAAGTACAGTGAGGTACTCATCCAAACACTTAATTTTTTTTACTGTACCAGTATGAAGCTGTCCCTCAGGTCCCTTTTATACTCTTCCCCTCTCACCTTAAACCTGTGTTCTGTAGTTTCTGATTCCTCTGTGTGCATTGCCCCTTCATTCCCCTCAATAGATGCTGCCTAACTTGCTGAGTTCCTCTAGCATTGGTTGTGTTTCTAGAAAATTTACAAAATTGATCAATGCACCTGATCCACCTGATTAGTTGGGGCAAAGGGAGGAGAGAGTCATTGTTCGTAAATACACCAATAGTAGGTACATTTTTGTCCAAATGGCACAGGAGTTCAACTGAACTGTAATAAATGATTCAGTGGATTTGTCCAGCAGATCGACACAATTAAATCATTGTGTCAGATCAGACAACTCGTATTGTAGACGAGCTCTTGGGCCACATCTGCTCTCCTCAGTTAATTTCTCCTTACACCTACAACTAAATCACTGTCTGCCTCACAATTACGCAACTTTTGTGACTTAAATAAATGATATGTTAACTAAACTGGATTAATTTACCAATCGTAATTCTGAATGTATACTGGATGGTAAACTGCAAAAGAACAATGAAGTTGACAGTGAATTATTTTATTCTCAGTTACAATTGAAGCGCTGTCTTCAATTTAAAAAGAGATTCCATGCTCACTCTTCCAGAAAATGCTGCATAAATTCAACTTGATATCAAGTCATACTGTTTCATATGTTCTTCCAAATTAAATTCAAGTTGAACTTGGATGTGATGCTTATCGTTTGGTTTCGGTGTATAATGTATAAGTGGTGAAACCACTAGCATTTTCAAATGGCTTGTTTGTAACAAACCCCTTTTCATCAAACAGATAAGCATCTCTGTACCAGATGATATGAGTCTCTTCGAGGGCACATCCTTTAACAACGCAAGAAAGAATTACTGGTTGACCAATTTTGGGATTTTTTGTGAGGCACTTCATTTCTGAAACCATCTACAATGATTCTGCTGAAAAAAGAATTTACAATAAATAACATGAGAACCTTAAAGGCATTTCAAAAATAAAGACCCACATGAGTCAATATATATTACTGCACTCGTAAAGTCCTTATTTTAATTCTTACACATTCAAATATTGATACTAAATTACCAATTTCCACCTGAACTACTGAAGTTGGGTGGATAAGGAATATCATCCAGATAAAATATCTGCTGTCATGGCATAGAATCATGGAATCATACAGCATAAGAACAGGGCTTTGACTCAATTCATCAACACTGACCAAGATGCCAGAAGTTAGACACATCTGCCCACATTGAATGTATATCCCTGAACACTACCTGTTCAAATGTCTTCTAGATGTTGTTATTTTACCTGCTCCAGCTTATTTGATACACTATGCATCATTCTCTGCATCAGGTCTCTTGAAAAATTTTCTCCTCTCACAATTATACTCTCTAATTTTCCATTCCCTTTGATGGGGAAGAAGATTTGTGCATTCATCCTAACTATGTCCCATATGATATTACACACCTCTAAGATCACCTCTCAGTCACAGATACTCCAACAAATAAAGCGCTAGCCTGCTCAGCCTCTCCCTATAACTCACCTCACACTTGACACAACTTCCATGATCTGTTTTTGCTGGTGTAAATTTTATGCTTGTAATTGATGAAATCAGAACTTCTTCCGCAATCTCACGATAAACTGTTTTTGCGTCTTTCCATCTTTATATCACGTTACTTTGATTTTCCCAACAACATAGCCATTTAAGATGCCCTTAGAAATTTGAAACGCTAATTATCTATATACTAAAACTCTCATGCTCTGTTTGTCTGTTTGTGACCTCCAATTAGTGCAAACGGCATTACAGCAGAACTATTTTTCCCTAAATCGACTGAAAATACGCTAACGTACAGAATGCAGGTAAAGTTCAGGGTTATATATTAGTATAAAATTGCTCATTTGCCACAATCAACAGCCCCGCTTTCACCTGAGAGTCACTCCACCGTCATGGAAATTGGGATGCGACACCAGGATGCATGCGCACGGCCAGCCTCAGCAGTGACACCAAGCGGAGCAAAAGGGCAGGGCAGCTCTATTTCGATTCTCTCAATGGGTGTCCCAACGGGTCACCCCGTTGTCTAGTTTCATCTAACCAGATGTTAAACAACTGTAGCTACCTAGAATTATCTATTCACAGCAGAAGAAAAAAAACTCACCAGTTCAGTCAATGTGAGGACTTGATTTGCTGAGTTCATCCAGCTTTTTTGTACATCTGGCTCTTTCATAGGTGTCCAACTGGACACACTACAGGCTGTTGTAGAACAAAGGACACTACAGAAAATCCTGGAAATTCTGGACAATGATTTTCACCCTCTGTACGCCACATTGGCTGAACAGAGGAGAACTTTGGGTAATAGACCAAATCTACCATGCTGCTCCAGGAGCATTATATAAAGTCATTCTAACATTCGGCCATTAGGCTCTATAATTGACAGCCGATAGCTGGTTAAATGATAACCCCTACTGTTGGACAGTATGAGGTATCCTTTTCCTTTCTGATATTTATATCTGTGCACTTTTAATTCTAATCTGACACTGTAGTTTCCTTTGGGATCAATAAAGTATCTATTATCTGTCTAATACAAGATCTTCCTTGAAGGCGTAACTTGAATTCTTTCTTTTGAACTTTCTTTGTCTCTTCGTGAACCACCTCACATTTGATACAACTTACAAGATCTGTTTTTGCTAGTGTAAACGTTATGCTTGTAATTGATGAAATCAGGCCAATTTCTACAATCTCATGATGACCTGTTTTTGTGTCTTTCCATCTTTATACTACATTACTTTGATTTTCGCAGGAACATAGCCATACAAGATGCTAAATGTTGCAGGCTATTTAGCTTGAAGTAGTTCTGGATCACTTTTAACATGAGATACCTCCTCTCAATTTAAACCAATGCTCTCTAGTTTTTCCATTCCATTTGATGGGACAAAGATTCATGCATTCATCCTGACTATGCCCATATAATATAATACACCTCTAAAATCACCTCTCAGTCTCCGATACTCCAACAAATAAAGTCCTAGCTGCTCAGCCTCTCCCTATAACTCACCCCCTTGAATTCTGGCAACATTCTCATAAATCTGCTTTGCACTCTTTCCAGCCAATGATATCTTTTCCATGAGAGTAAACAAAGCTGTGCACAATACTCCATGTGCTGCATTACCAACATCTTGTACAACTGTAATGCAATGCCCTGGCCCCCTACATTCAATGCCCTGATGAAGCAGGCCAAATGTGCTTTCTTTTCCACCTGACTACCGGTGACTCATAGAGACATTAAAAATATCATATTTCTAAACACCCTCATCCGGACTATCCTTCTCCTTTCTAGGTACTCTTAAAACAGTGGATCACATGCCAGTTTATCCACCTTGCCTTGTCAGCATTTCAGGATCTGAATCACCCTCATTTCCTCCATCCCATTCTGTAGAGAAGAGAGATACAGTGATAAGGGAGTTTATTTATCAATGCAGAAGTCACAAATACGTGTCAGATGAAAGTGTGGGATGCATGCTCGGTAAGATTCTTGACAACAGAGTCAGTATTCATTGCCTTGTGGAAGAAAAGGGAAGTGATCTTGTTTTAAAATGGAGGACTAAAGTGATTAGAAGCATCTTCAGGTATGGAAGTTCGCACCAGAGTCTACCATTAAAATCCAGTCCACCTTAGAATACTTGAGGAGTGGACGACATGACAGACCCTCAAGGGAAAAGTAGTTCGCCGTAAGGTGCTCAAGTCTCTGTCTGGAGATGACAACTTCATTGATATTTACTTATATAATCAGGAGAAACAGGAGGTATACAAATGACATGAGAAATTTAATTTTGTAAAGCTTAATCAAATCTGTATTTGGCATCATCAGTGTATTTTTGTCATCATCTAAAGAACAGTGGAAATTTATTCGATATGGGCACCCAAGTAATGAGGCAGCAAACTCACAGAGCATTGAAATGGACTGGCAGCTTGTATACAACAGCTTAAATTCACCATTCCAAATACGAATGCTCTGACATTAAATGTAGCTTTTAAAAGTTTGACACTGTTGGAACCTTTCTCATGGGCAAAGTCTGGAGGTAAAACAAAAGTAGTTTAATAAAACCTGACATTAGTCAAATCAAATTAGCTCTTTAAATTTAAAGCATTAATCATTTCATCTAACCAGATATTAAAATGTAACCACCTAAAATTATCTATCCACATTAGGATAAAAACCACACTGTTACAGTCAGTGAGGTTTGATATGAAGTAAATGGTTAAATTAATATTTTGTTAAGTTTGAAATAAATGATCATTGCATCTTTAACAACTTTATTGAATTGTGCCACATGATCAAATGAGTACTCTGCACTACAATTGCTGGTGAGGACGTGGCTGTGCTGAGGACCTACAAGTACCTGGATGTGCACCTGGATTACAGAGTTGAGTGGAGCACCAACACAGAGGCTGTGTCGAAAGAGGGGCCAGAGCTGCCTCTAGTTCTTGAGAAGCCTAAGCTCCTTTGGATTATGCAGTCCTCCTTTTCACCTGTTCTATCAGTCTGTTGTCGCCAATACAATCTTCTATGCGGTGGTGTGCTGGGGCAATGTCATCAAACCCGGTGAGGCCAGCAGACTCCTTAAACTTTGTACAAAGGCTGGCTCTGTTATAGGAGTGTAACTGGATGCTGTGGTGGAACAATGGACCCGACAGAAAATACTGGCAATTCTGGACAATGATCTCACCCTCTGCATGCCACCTTGGCTGAACAAAGGAGAACTTTTAGTAACGGACTAAGGCAACTGCGCTGCTTCAAAGAGCGCTATATCAGGTCATTCCTACCCTCCATCACTAGGCCCCATAATGAGTCAGCCATTATAGGGTAGTGATGATCCCCACCTGTTACACTGCTTGAGGTAACTTATTTTTATTCTTTTGACTTCTCTTCAAATATCTATATCTGTGCACTTATAATGCTATTGTGACACTGTAATTTCCTTTGGGATTACTAAAGTATCTATATCTATCTGGTACAACAAGTTTTCCTTGAAGATGTAATTTGAATTCTTTCTTTAGAACGTTCTTTCTTTCTTCGTGAACCAGCTCACATTTGATGCAACTTGCATGATCTATTTTTGTTGGTGTCAACTTTATTCTTGCAACTAATGAAATCAGACCATCTTCTGCAACCTCGGGATGACCTGTTCTTGCATCTTTCCATCTTTATACCACATTACCTTGATTTTCGCAGGAACGTAGCCCCTCAAAGAATTGCTAAATGTTGCAGGCTTTTTAGCTTCTGGATCACTTCTCATAAATCTGCTTTGCACTCTTTCTAGCCAATGATATCTTTTCTTTAGAAAAGTAAACAAAGCTGTGTACAATACTCCATGTGCGGCACTAACAACATCTTGTACGACTGTAATGCAATGCCCCGTCCCCCTACATTCAATGCCCTGTTGAAGGCCAGCATGCCAAATAGGCTTTCTTATTCACCAATCTACCTGTCATGTCATGTTCTCAAAGAGACATTAGAAATATCATACCCACTCATCTGGACTATCCTTCTCCTTTCTAGGTATTCTCAATACAGAGGATCACATGTCAGTTTATCAGTTGTGCCATGTCAACACTTCAGGATCTGAACCACACTCATTCCCTACCTCCCATTCACTACAGCTGATAAAGGAGTTTGTTTGTAAATGCAGAAGTGACATATGTTTGAAAGACAAATGTGTGGCAAGCATGCTAGGAAAGATTCCTGACACCAGAGTCAGGATTCATCACTTCATGGAAGAAAAGGAAAGTGATTTTGTTTTGTTTTAAAATTTATTCCTGAAGGGTGTACATGCATGTTCAGCTATGGAAGCTGGTACCAGAATCATCCATGGAAATCCAGTCCATGTTAGAATTCTTGAAGAGTGTGCCACTGACTGAGCAGAAAGGAAAAGCACATGATCCTTCTACAACTTTTTGTCATTCGCCATAACGTGCTGGCGTATCTGGAAATGAGCATCTCATTGATCTTTATTCATCTGATCAGGAGGCATACAAATAACAGAGAAAATTTAATTTTGTAAACCTTAATCAGATCTGTATTTTGCTCTGTGTGATCAATTTTGTCATCATGTAAAGAAATGCATTGAAATTTATTAGATATGGGCACCCAAGGAATGAAGGCAGCAGACTGACAGAGCGTTGAAATGGAATGGCAGCTTGTATACAACACCTCAAATTCACTATTCCAAATACTAATGCTTGTCTCATATACAATAAAATTTGACTTTGACCCAATTATGGTTTTCAATTAAACATGTCCAGTACCATAATTATTTATTTGCATGCTAACTGGCCCCAACATTTTATACAATACTTCCAACTCTTTATGATATTTAAACTCCTCCAGTAAAAGTATTATTCTAATCATTTGAGCAACAGTGCCAGTTAAAAATTACACATTTCACACTGAGGATTTGTCATCAAATCTGATCACACAGCTGTTAAACATCAGCGATACCCCCTCCCACATCCCCCCTCATTAAACTGTTTTTTTGCAGCAGAAAGCATCAGCTAAGAGAAATCCATACCACAATGATTGAGAGATTTTCTCAGTGACATTGGGCGTATTTGTGCTTCACTGCTTTGTTATTAACCATATATTCCAGCAAGGAGCCCTCCAAGGCAATCATGTACTACTAGAGTACAAAGGAATTTTAACTGCACACAAATTATTGTCACCCTCTACCTCGTTAAGTATATTTCACCATCATACATAATCACATTCCCTTCTCTGGTTTCTGACTCACTGATGTGTATTATTTCATTTGCTTTAAACAATAAATAACAAATAAAACTTTGAACAAACAAGAAGGGTTTCGGGCCGAGACGTTGACTGTTTACTTTTCTATAGATGCTGCCTATCCTGCTGAGTTCCTCCAGTGTTTTGTGTGTGTTGCTTAATGCTCATTCAATGTCAAGGGCAATTAAGCAAAGGAAGTGACAAAAACCGGATAAGAACCCATGAAATGGGCCATATTTAGTGGGGTCCCACATTGTGCTATTAAAACAGTGCCCTGGAGGAAATTCAACTAGTTTTCTAGGGAAGAATCTTACTGGGGAAATTAATCTACATTATCCAAAAGACACTTTGAAAATTGAATGATGTAATTTATTGCATCATAAAAATTAACTGTGCATCAATTCCTAATTCAAATGTGTTAGAAGGGAAATATAATTATAATTAAAAAATTCAAAATAATATGGAGGCTGTGTCTGGAGTATCAAATTCCATTCAATGTAGAAACTCCAAGTAAGGTTTTCTGTTGAACACCAATGGGGGAGTACAATTACTGCAGCCCAGTTGTAAGCAAAGCAAAAAAAAATCAATCACTTCCCAGTTTGGGGAAGAGATACAAGAAGCAGTCAAAGGATCAGAACTGCCATGCAAATTCACAGCCAGCAACCCAGGTTCAATGCCAACCTCTGGCACTACTTGTGTGGAGTTTCCAGACTGCCCGTGATGCAGGAATTTACTCCAGGTGCTTTGGTTTCCTTCTGCATCACCAAAAAAAAAACATATGTAGGGCAATAGGTTAATGAAAACTCTGAATTTCCCCAAGTTTAGGTGAATGGTAGAACCTGGGGGGGCAGCTAGTGAGAAATTGGGGAAAATAACATGGGATTTTGTAACGAGTGCTTGATAGCTGACACGGACACACGGAGCCAAATGGCCAGTTTCTTTGCTGCATCTTCTATGACTCAATGCACAAACTGCAACACACTAAAAGGATTTCACTGTCTTCATATTACCTTTTAGAAAGATCCAGAAATAAGCAAGAACCCCTGCGGCAAACGGGAAATATAATGCAAGTCCTCCTAGAAATGCAGGAATACCCACTGCTGCTGTTGAAGTTGAGTCTGGCTCTGAAACTTAGGAAACCAAAACAACAATATGAGCATTTAGACACACAAATAAACTTCACCATCTTGAGACACATGAGTTTTTGCTAATTATAAATCACCATTCATAAGCCCTGTGAAAGTTTCTCAAGAAATTGAAACCATAATTGTGCAATTTATTTTCATTTTAAGTCATAGTGTGGGAATTCCATTCTGTAGTTTTGTTATTTTTCATATAATCTGGAATAAGTAATGGGCTCAGAGTTACTAGTATCCCAACTTTTGACTCAACTTATTTGCACATGATATCAGTTGTAAGTTATGCTGTCGAATATTCAAAAAGAAAGATAAAATACTAGCCCTGGGTAAGGGTGGTGACAGAAGGCCAGAACAATGCCGCCAAACCTGCCTCAATTATTTTTAGGACATATTAAAAGAATATCTAACCCACAGGATGAAGACAGAGGCAGAACGGCAGGGCCCTTCTTACTCAACCAAATCAAGTACAGGAAAGGTAGACAGTGGTGTACAGAAAATGAAATGATACGATGAAGGTAAAAATTAATTCCTCATGGCATGGAAAGAATCAGCAGTTGCATTGACACAAATAGTAAAATGAGTTAATGAGCAAGTAACTAACAGCCAGGCACCAAGAGTCTCTGTACAAATCCAAAATGTGCCAGCCTACTGTTTATTTTCAGGCATGACTCAAATTCTCAGCCAATATCTTTCTGGGGTGAAATAAGAAACAATGAACTTTGATTTAAATCAGTGGAACTAGAGTCAAATATTTTTTTTAAAAAACATTGTTACAAATATTGCTATGAAGTATCCCCAACTTACTCAAAGTATGGAACATACCTTCAACTGTGAGTTTCACCTCCTGTGAAAGTTCGTCTGGAAGGGACTGATGTCTCACTATACACTTGTATATATTACCATCATCATTCAGAGTTGGTACAATTCTAATATTACTGGAAACATTAAATGTTCCATCATTATTAGAAACCGCAGCTCCAGTGTAGACATGTCTTTCCAATCTCTCAGCTTTCCCTCTGGATATCTTTTCCCAGAAGATTTCATGATTCTGAGGATAAAATTCCGTAGCATTACACCAGACAGATTTCTCTGTACCATTCAGAATGGTAATGTGTTGTGTGGATAGAAGCACCTTTGGCTTAGCTGTATTAAAAAGCAAATGCAACCTTAAGTTAGATAGGATGAAGTGTATTATCATAAATATCTAAGGCCAAGTCTAAGCTATTGTTATGTTAAAATAAACAATATTTACCACTTCCTTCTTTCATTTATTGCTCCAAAACACAGGACTTCCCTTCACTATTACTCCTGAAAGATAATTCGCTTGCTCAACATTCAATGCAGTTCCATGTGAGAGATTTTAATTAGTTATTCCTTCTGATCCAGAATCTCCAAATAATAAATTAACAGACAGTGGATAAGTGCATTGGTAATTCTGCAGAGATTGTATGCATTATCAATACTGTAGACAATTGCCAAAGGATATGGCAGGATATAGATCAATTATAGATATGGGCAGAGAAATGGCAGATAGAGTTTAATGTAGCTAAGTAGTTTGATTTACAATTTGGGAACTCAAATTTGAAGGGATAGTACACTTTTAATGGCAAAATCTTTAACAAATTTGATCTACTGAGGGATTTTGTGACCCAAGGCCATAGTCCCTGAAAACAGCACACGTTGATAGGGTGGTAGGGAAGTACATGGCACACTTGTCTTTATTAGTTGAGGCATTGAGGTCAAGAGTTGATAAGTTACTTTGCATCTTTATAAAACACTGCTGATGCCACATGTAGAGCACTGCTTCCAGTCCTGGTTGTCCCCATAATAGGAATAGAGTAGAGGGTTTGAAGAGGGTACAGAAGTGGGATGTTGCCTCAGGAAAAGAGCATGTGCTACAAGGAAAGGACAGACAAATGTGGAGCAACACACAAAGAGCTTGGTCAGGCAGCATCTTTCGGGCAGTTAATGTTTCGGATTAAAACCATTCAAATGAACTAGGGTTGCTTTCCTTGGAGTGTCAAGGTGAGGAAAAAACTGATGGAAATTTATATGATTATGAGAGGCAAAGATAGAATAGAGAGCCAGTATCTTATCCAGGGTCAAAATGCCAAAGGTGAGAGGGGGCAAGTTTAAAGATGATGTGAGCAGCAGGTTTTCTTTTTTAAAACACACATAGAGCAGTGGGTGCCTGCAATGCACTGCCAGAGGTGGTAGCAGAGGCTGATGTAACAGATGCATTTAAAAAAGCTCTTAGATAGGCACATGAATGTGTACAGAGTTGAGTGATAAGGACATTGTGCAGGCAGAAGGGATTAGTTAACTGACTAGCTAATTACTAGTTGTTACACGGGGGCAACGGAGGAGAACCCAAGTGCAGGACACTGGCACGTCGACTCAGTTGGGGAGGCTGGCGTAGACCTGAACGTAGAGCAGGAAACCAGAGGGATCTTGACAAGGAGGCAGGATTCACAGGGACTCTCTAGAAACTAGAGTGGAACTTAGAACTAACGGTTCTAATCAGAACAGGGAACAAAGTATCAGACGAGAATTGACCATGATCCGGTGGACAAAATAGCCCTTCAAAAATATCATTATGTTAATGGACACAATGCAGAAATGAGAAAAGCTCTATCTCGTCAGGAAATAATAGATGCACAAAATAACCGGATGGGACGAGGAGGTGGTGGTGGATTTAGAGGAGATGGTCGTGGTGGCAATTATCCTATGGGACATGGTGGAAACTTCAGAGGTAGCACTAGATTTGGAGGTGGTCATGATTTTGGTGATGGTCCTGGTTTCAATGGTTATGGTGGAGGTGGTGGTAACTTTGGCGGTGGCCCTGGATATGGTGGAGGATTTGGTAATCAGGGTAATCAGGATGGTGGCTATGATGGTGGAAATTATGGAGGAAATTTTGGTGGTGGTGGTAACTTCAATGATTTTGGAAATTACAATCATCAGAATTTTAATTTTGGACCAATGAAAGGTGGAAACTTTGGAGGTAGAAATATGGGTGGACCATATGGAGGAAACTATGGTAGAGGCGGAGGATTTGGTGGCTGCAACAGATATTAATTCAGTAACAACCCATTCCAAGGGCATCACTATATAAATACGGGAGGATGAGATCCCAGAGTTTACAGGACAGCTGCAGGTTATTCTCTCAGCAAAATTTTAAGGAAAAAATTTATCTCAGCGGAACATAAAAAGGCAGTGAGATGATAGAATGACCCCCCGGCCCCCCAGTCATGGACCCAGCACGCAGGCACAGGAGTCTATTCCCGTCACTCTGGTGTCCCCTCTTGTCCGAACATTCCCCCCCTCCCACCCACCCGTATCTTCAGCTCTGGAGACCCTCCTTGGCCACCTGGAGGCTCCCTTTGATGGGGGGGGGGGGGGAGTAGTGTTATGGTCCGGTCCGGAGCCCGCATTCTGGGTCTTGATACGGTCCGCGGACTCTGGATCTAGTAGCCATCCCTCCTTTCACCCTTAAGCCCAAATAGGATCAACTTGGCTTAAGGAGGTGCACCTGATGCCTATCAGCTGGCAGGTGTATATAAGGGGCTCTGGGACTGAGTCTAGTTGGGGGGGGGTTGTCCTGTATCTGCTGTTCTGTCTGGCTATCCTGTTTTGACCCTGGCTTGGAGTACCCACTGTTAATCATCTAGTTCTGTAAGTCCATTCTTGTAGTTACCCTGGACTGAGCTCCCTTCTGATCCCTTGCCTCTGTCAGGTAAGCAGGTGGGACTGCTGTTACCTGCTGGGGGGGACGCTGACCCTTTCCTACCCCTTGCTTCTGATGGGTGGTGCCCTGTGACCTGCCCTGGCCCTTGTGTTCCTGCCTGGGAGGCTGGGCCCTGCCCAGAAGTAATGTGGCCTGCCAAGGGGCTATCTTCCCAGCATTCCTTGTCCCATAGACCCATCCTTTAGCCTAGCCAGGGTCCTGCCTCTGCCATGAACTCCAGGGTCCAGTCTCCACGTCCCCCTTGTGACACTAGTTTACTTAGTTCTGCACAGCATTATGGGCTGAATGGCTTGTTTCTGTGCTGTGCTGTTCTCTGTTCACACCAGGTAATGTTTTAGAAGTCTCTTACCCAAAACCACAACTTGTGAGCTCCTTTCCGCTTTGTCAGGAGTGACAAGTACAATACAGGTGTATTTTCCTGCTTCACTTAATTGGATATTTGGAAGATAAAGTGAAGCATCTCCTTTCTGTAATTCAGTTGTAGATATTTTGGCTCCAGATCGTTTAGCGGTAACTGTTCCTGCATTAAAGGTGTAGATTTCTTTCTTTTGGGATCCATACAACCACTGAACACCTACGTTTGATAGGTCAAGATCTGACGTTCCAAAATCAGTAACTTTACATTCCAAGGTAATGTCTGTATACAAAAGTACATTCTTTGGACTTCCAAAAATTGTCATATCCAAAGTTTCTAAATGCAAACAGAAAAATCAGGCAAGTTTATCTTCAATCACATTGCAAGTAGAAATTAAACAGATTCAAGTTATAGTGTAAGTTATGGCATTTTTCTCTAGCAATCCCACAAGTCAGTAGGTTGTCCAACTCCAGGATTACAGATTGATTTGTGCATTGAAGTGGATGCTGTATTGTTTGAAATCACAGATTTCAGATGAGGTACTAAACCTTCAGCAACATAATGCAAAGATACAAAATTCCTCATCAATATTAAATAAGTCCCTGGGCACTACCTTGAACATGAACTTCAGTCAACATTACTAACATCTCAAGTTAGTAAAGGTTAAGTAATAGGTTGTGTCTCAGATGTTAATAACAGTGTATACTCTTTAAAAGGTACTTCCTTAATTGTAAAGTGCTCTGGGACATCCTAAAAGCTACTCTTTCATTTAAATGGAATGGAACTGTATTATTTCCAATACTTGGTTCCAAAACACTGTCACAGAATGGTTAAATGCAAAACACATCCCTAACTCACTGATGTGCCACACTGTAAATGAGTCATCATATGGAAAGAGTTGAGGTGCTTACTCACTGGAAGTTAGGGGGCAATTATCTTAAAAAAGATTGCATAGTGCTGCATTTTCACAGCACCACAGGACTGTATTTTGATTTTGTGCAAAGAATAAATTGCATAAATTGCAAAAGAATAAATCAATTTAGGATAAAAATGCATTAGTGGCTGCAGATGGACGCTTTGATCTCAATGCACAACACTGAGTTCTATGATTTCCCCAACAACAAATGCACGACACTAATGTGGCTGATTTACAACTGGAGTACAAAGATCTGCACTGAGCACTGTTGAACAATTTTGGCCCGAGATGGAGACCAGTGTACTGGTTTTGTGTTTCCAAGCTACTTAAAGGTACATTCTGTTGGTCAAGGAAGAAGTAACTCAACAGCTTCAGAAATGAATGCATGTTACAGTAGCACAGAAGTCTAAATTACTGGATGAGTAACTAAGAGGTCTAAACTAATAATTCAGAGACCCAGGCTCAAATCTGACACAGCAACTATGGAACAGAAATGCTGTTAATAATCTTGAAGCTAGTAAAAACAAGGCTTTGTATTCCTAACACTAGGCTGAATTCTCCAATGTGCTTTTTGGGAGAAAACTGACATCTTTCCCTGGGCTGGTCTACGTGCGATTCCAAAGCCACCCCACGCAGTTGACTTTTAGCAGCCCTCCAGAATTAGGTTTAATACCGCTGATATATGTCATGAATTTCTTGTTTTGCAGCAGCCGTACAGTTCAGTAAGAAATATTATAAAGTACAATAAGAAATATCTATTAAAAATGGCTGCAGCTCTGTGTCTGGTGTCTGGGGGAGAGATGTTTCTTTGAAGCAAAGCGTGCAGATACTCCAATCTTGCTCGAGGTCTTCAATTTTATTTTCCAGAGACTGTACATTAGCCAGTGGGTTGGTAGGGAGTGGGGACCTCAGGGCCCCGTGTTTCAATTTTACAGGCTGCTTAGTCCGATTTCCAAATTTCCTTTAACTCTGCAGTCTGGAGTCTGCTGATTTTGACTAACCGTCAGCTTTTTAAACATGTCAAGTCAATATTGCTTACTGAAGTACCCATGGGATTGACTGTGGATTTCAACTGTAGTAGCCCTAAACAGGGATATTTGATCATTCGCTTCAGAGCCACTTTCTGATTACGATAAAGTTTGATCAGATTGGTAAATTTGTTTATTATTGTCACACCTATCAAGGTATAGTGGGAAAATCTGCCCTACATACCATTTATGCAGATCAATACATTGCAAAAGTGCTTCGAGGTAAAATAACGGAATGCAGAATAAAGATTACATTTACTGAGAAAGTGCCGTGCAGACAGAATAAGGAGCCAGGCCATGACAAGGAAAATTGTGAGTCCTAGAGTCAATCTTACTGTGCTAGGAAACCCGTCATATAACAGTAAGACAGACCGTGGCACTTTCAGAGTTAACAGGAAGTCAGACCAGGGCAGGACATTCCCAGTGAATGCTAGGAACCTAAAAGTACACAGTTCCCTGAAAGTGGCAAGATGGAAAAACAGGGTGCCAAAGGTGGCATTCAGAGCACCGCCCTCAGCAGTCAGCACATTGAATACAAGTGTTGGAATCTTGTGCTGTGTTTGGACAAGAATGATGATGAGGATACACTTGGAATATTGTGTACAATTTTGGTTATGCTGTTACAGGAATGACACCATTAAGCTGGGAAGAATGCAAAGTAAATGGACAAGAATGTTGCTAGACAAACCTCTTTTTACTGGGAGTCTGTGTAAATGCAGCTCATTAGCCCTCACTGACAGCCACTGGACTCCACGGCAACTTTGGTCCCGCCAAACCCATGAGGTTGGGATGTCTCGCCCACCCTAACTCCAGTTTGTGTGAATGCTGTGTGATTTACTGACACCACCCCTCTACCTCACAGGCCCGGCAATCACTTTTGGCAAGAAATAATAGACCGTACACTGCATACAATTACAATGAAGTATAAAGTATAATTAAGAATGTTAACTTACCCTAACAGTTATTAAAGTAAGCAAAGCAAAAAACAGCCCACCATTACTAAACAGTCTATTGTGCACGCAAATTGGAGCTCATCTTGCAGTTGTCTAATTCAAGCACTGGACTCACCACCTTAAAAATGTTGCTCGAAATCCATCTCAAACAAATGGGATCTCCCACAGAAGTATTGGCCCTTCCTCCTTGAAGGTATTCATCTGCACAAAGCACCTTGTGCAACAGGGATTGCATCCTCAGCCATCTTCCTTCCTGTATTCTCTGTTTCCACCAAAAAGACCTCAAACAACACCATTGCCCCTCATAAAAAACCTCTCCACCCATCATTCTCTAGAACCTCCCAATTCCACCATCCTGATTGGCTGACACCACATTTCTAAGTTAAAAAACAAAGCCCTTTTCTCAGCTCAAACTCAAACAGGCTGAAAGCAGAGCAGACTGTGCTAGAAAACTGCTAAAATGGAATAGCTACAGCATAGCAATAAAAATGTTAACCAGGGCATTACACTCTTCCTCCCCTCCCCACCAAAAATAGTCATGTCCTCAAGACTTTGAAACTATCAATCTGTCATTAACAACATAGTTTTCAAAGGAATTTCGTGATGTCAGGACCTCCAATCCAGTGTGAATGGTAGTGACATATCTCACTAGGGGGAAAGATGCAACACTCTGATCCCTCGGTGCATCATAAGCCAGCCTATCTGAGAGTGTCCCAAGTCTGAGACCTCCGTATCCCATCTTCAGCTCCTCCAGCTTCAACCACTTCTTGTGACCCTTCCTGTCTACTACAGGGTGCCTCCCATCTATCCTCATGTCTTCCAGTGGCTCAGATCCCCCGCTCCATGACTGAATTTAACTTCCGTCAGTTTAGGCTGGTGAAGCTAAACATCCCTCCACTGGTGCTAACCGGCAAGACCTCTCAGAAAGGGGTGTCCTCCGTCACTCCAATAGTGTGGCAAGATTTCCTGGAGTAACCAACATCAGACTCATCTGTAGAAAATACATCTTGGCATCCCAACATCTTCACAGTTAATTTTCTTTTCCATTCCTTGGACGTACCAGCAAATATGGGGGATCCTGTCACTCTGGCTCCTTCTCCAGGATGTAACATGACAGATTTAAACAGGATACACCACACAGTCCCTTGTTTCTGTCCATCATCCTGCTTAGGTAAACTTCCAGCCTCTCAAAAGCAGCTCTGAACACAGGATGAATGGACAAGGTTTTCAAAAAGTTCTCTCCATTTCTCACCTAGCATGCTCCCAGGAGCCTTCTCACAACGGCAGTATTAGTTCCCACCAGAATGGAAGCTCCAGCTTTTTCAACCGGATCTGGGCAGGCCAACAATGGGGTGTCAATCGTCTTAGTTACTCCAATATCTGCTTCCGAAAACTCCAGCTTCAATGACAAGTAACCATCATATGGGTACTCATCAACACTAAGCCCCCGAATCTCAAGGGCACTGAATGGTATCAAAGGTAAATGTGTCAAATACTGCTTGTAAAAGCATTTATAAAGCCAAGTAACTTGAGAACCTGTGTCAAGTATGGCTCTAGCATAAACAATCCGTATGGATAGCCGAGCTTGGACCCTCTGAACCTTCAGGAATAATGTTTGTTACTTTAGTATTTCTCTTAATACACTGATAGGAACATTTCCTCTCTGAAATGTCAGCCCATTCCTTTACTGGGTCCCTCCATTTTAATTCTTTTCTTCGCTGTTTGCTCAGCCATTGATTTCCTTTCCTAAGATTTTCTTGTCCTTAACACTCCTGCTTGAACTGTCCATCTTCTCCACAGTTGTAACAGAAAACACCAGTCACTTCCCTGGTCAAGGGACACCGCCAGCAGCAGCCTTCGCCTTGGTACGTCCCACCAGCGGGTCTGGCTTCTTATCGGGTTAGCCAGGCTTGGTGTCAGCACCAACTGATATCATCTGAAATACCTTGGCCCTCAGATCTTTCCAGACATCCTACAAAACCCCACTTGTGTGGTGTACCGTATGGCCTACATTATAATAAGGGACTATTTTATGTTTTAGTAACGCGTTGTTGCATGTGCTGTTAGGGGTGTACTGATCTGTATGTGTGTGTCAAGTTCGGACTCTAGCAGTAAAGAACCATGAAACTCAGTTCCCGTCTCCAGCGTTTTTATTAATAATATAGTTGTGTAAACAGGCCACATACACAACAAATTGGTGAGGAGAATTATGAACCTACATCTTATTGTAATGCTGTGTTTTAGTTGAAAACAACACTTGGAGAAGAGAGAGAAGGGAGATGTAAAGGAGCGACACACGCAATCTAGATGGGGTGCGCTTGTGGTGCTAGAAAAATGGACACATGAGTCAAGTGGAACGTGCAGTAACTGCAAGGAGCTAGCTAAAAAGAAAACAAAGAAAAATGGGACTAAATTAACATAACAAAGATGGCGATGATCAGAACCATTACAACATTTGATAGTGGCATTGAAAACTGGGTAACTTAGGCTATGTCCACACTACACCGGATAAATCTGTAACCAAATCTTTTTCTCTTCGTTTTTACCCTTCGTCCACACTAACATGGTGTTTTCGTCCCCCGAAACTGGAGCTTTTCAGAAACGCTCTCCAAAGTGTGTGTTTTTGAAAACGCCGGATTGGCTGGATTAGTGTGGATGGGGTAACTGGAGACTTCTGAAAACGCTGTCAGACAGAAAATTGTTTTCTTGAACGCGACCTAACAATTTCAGAACAGACGGCAACGAAACTGATGCCAGAAGAGTTAGAAAAAGACTCACCAAATACTTTGACCCATAACTTACTGAATAAATAAGTATACTCACTTTGCCCTGTTTTCTGTCCTTGCTCTTATGAAGGTGGTTTACCTATTTATGCAAGTACTTCTCTGACAATAGATGTGTAACAGCCTAATGTAACATTGTATGGAAATACAAGATAACACTGATGTAGACATATTTTACACATTTAACAAGGTGCTTTATTAATGCAACAGAGTCAGTCAGTTTTTCAATGTTCATTGTCAGCTGGGTCATACCGTCTGCGAGCTCCCTGTCGGTTGCCTCCATATGCTCCAGTATTTGTTTTTTTCAGTTTTAAGTTCTCCTACATGAGAGCCAACACCTGTCCATCATTTGGCAATTTCCTTTTAAGTTTTTCTAGTCTGTAACTGCATAAACGCATAGTTTCACAGCAAAATTCAACACCAGAAATGTCGTTTGTTTGCTGTAGATGTGCCCTGCACATGCCCAGTAGGAGGAAATTCGTCCAATTACCCATTTTAATGTGGATGGAGGTATTTTCAAAAATGCTTGGCGTGGATGGCTATCGTATTTACGCGAAACTGGGGTTTTCCAAATTATCTGGTCTAGTGGGGATGTAGCCTTAGTGTTATGGGAGCAAAAACATACGAGCTATTACGGAGCTTGTTAACCCCCGAAAAGCCAGCTGAGAAAATGTTCAAGCAAATAGTAGACACTCTCCAACAGCATTTAAACACCAAACTACTGATCATTGCTGAAAGATTTAAATTTCAGAAATGGAATCAGAGCAAAAATGAAAGCGTTTCTGAATATTGTGCTGAATTGCACAAATTTTAAGAATATTGTCAATTTGGAGTGGGTCTATCGGACGCATTGAGGCACAGGTTAGTGTGTGGCATGCACTGTGAAACCACACAGAAGAAGCTCCTGTGTGAAGAAGACCTTGTATTAGAGAAAGCGCTGAACATTACAGTATCATTGGAAATAGCAGCACTGGGTGCTTGAGAAATACAACAAAAATCTCTGGAATATGCTGTGAATAAAATGTCTGAACAGAAATGAAGGAAAGAAATGTTACCGTTGTGGGAACATGCCACATGACCCTGAGGACTGTAGGTTTAAAGACAAAGAATGCAGAAACTGCGGCAAACAGGGCCACATTGGCAGAGTATGCAAAGCTAGTAAACAGCAGAAAAAGGACAAATACAGAGAAACAAGAAACCACAGAAAGGAAAATACAACAATGTACAGAAAATGATAGAAATCAGTTCTGATTAAAACGACTCATACAAAAGTGAATTCCCTTGTCTGCAACTTTGCAGCATGAAAGAGACAGATGATTGAAGAGTAATATAGCTCACTCCACAAGTGGCAGTCGTGAGACTGAAAATAGAGTTGAACACAGGCTCAGCTTTAACAGTGATCTCTGTACACAACTACAATGACTGTTTTTCACATACCTCTGAAATGAACTAAACTACTGCTAAAGTCTTAGAACAGGACAAAGAGTATGTCCCAAAGATAAAATTAAAGTGACAGTGACCTACAGAGGCAAAACACAGCAGCTGAACCTCTATGTACTGAAACATAGAGGACCACCATTACTGGGACGTGAATGGCTCAGGAAAATCCAGTTGGATTGGAACACCATCAAGGCACTAGATGTGTCAGCAAAGGAGGGCAGCAAGACTACATCTGAGAGACTGTCACAAATACTTGCTGACTCTGAGGAAGTGTTCATGAAAGGAATAGGTACACTCAGGGCATGAAGGCAAAGATTGAGACTGAGGAAAATGTCCAAAATTTCACAAAGTCAGACCAGTGCCATATGCAATCCATCCTACAGTAGACGCTGAGCTGAAAAATGAGCTGTACGGAGCCGCTTTGAAACCACAGAGAAGAATCTTCCGCTGAAATTAAACAAATAGATACAAAGTTGGATTCTATTCAAAAAACCTTAATTGAACATAATAAACCAATAGAACAGAATGAAGCAACGCTGATGATTTTGGATGCAAAAATTGATGACCTGCAAAAGCTTCGTGAAAAACAATCAAAGTCTAATGACATATTAAGACAGAAGATTATCGATTTAGAAAGTAGAAGCAGAAGAAATAACCTATGAATTCTGGGCTTGAAGAGTTAATGGAAGGTGATCAGCCTACAGAATTCTTTGCAAGCTTTTTGACACAATTATTTCCTAAAATTTTATCATTTTTACCTATGATTGAACAAGCTCATAGATCGCCTGTGCCCAGATCAGCTCCAGGAGCAAGACCCAGATCAGTAATAATCTGTTTCAATGAATTTCAAACAAAGGTACTTCTAATTTGTGAATCTTGTTGAAGAGAAATGATTGATTATAATGGCCAGAAGATTAGAATCATCCAGGATTTTCCACCTGAGTTCATGAATGAGCATATTAAGTTCAAAAAGGTTATGTCGGAACTCCTCAACAAAGGTTTCAAGCCTTCTCTTCATTATCCTGCTCAGCTCAGAATTATACTGAAGGATGGCTGCAAGGAATGGTTCCATTTGACCGTAGAAGCCTAGGAATTTTTGGAATCTATAGATTGACTGTTCAGTATCCTTCTACATGAATAATTGCTTCTTTTACTTTTGGTAAACCTTTGTAGCTAACTCTCTTTTCGAACCTTTTAATGCTTAACATAGAGAATAAGATTTTAATGAGTTAAAAAATTGTGTGTTCATATGTTTTGAATTTTGATGTTTTTAATTATTTTATATTGTACTCATTCTTCTTGAGGCTTTTCTTCTATCAATAAGGCTTGGTATAGGTATTTTTCATTTTATCATTTTGAAACTGTAATAATTAATCTATATGTGTTCTTGTTATAAGTTTTGTCTCCGTCTGTTGTTTTGTCTAGGTTGGAATGTAGCCAACTTTCAAATCAATTTGGAGCTAAACAAGTAGGTTTTTTGGGGGGGGGATGTTATCGTTAGGTGTAGTGGTCAACCTTCTGACTTTGGGATGGATTTTTTTAATGGAAGCTGTTTTGGACTCTGAATGAAATCTGTTGCTTGGTTATCTCAAGGTTCTTTGTTTGGTTTTAAAGTATATACCAATGATTATTACTTTAACATTTCTTGTAAATAGTATTAACAATGGATCAGACTATCAATTTACTTAGTCATAAAGTGAAAGGGTTAAATTATCCTGTGAAACAGAATAAGATTTTTGCCTATATTAAAAAAACGTAAGGTCCCAATTAGTTTTTTACAAGAAACTCACATACGTAAATGTGACAGTTTACACCTTCTTCACTAATGGAGAGAGCTTCATTTTCATTCCTCTTTCCAGGCTAAGTCTAGGGAAGTTTCTATCTTTATAAATAACACAGTTCCATTTGTCCACATTAAGTAGAGTCTGATACTAATGGGCATTTTGATATAGTGTCAGGAAAATTAGATAATAAATTAATGGTATTTGCTAATGTGCATGCCCCGAATATAGATGATCCAGGATTCTGTGAGTGTGTTTTTTTTTTGTTTTTGCCAGATTTGAGTCTTTACTCAATGGTGATGGGAGGACATTTTAATTGCTGTTTGGATCCAGTTTGAGATCGGTCATCTTCTAAACCAGCGACACTCAATAAATTAGCTTTGTTTATTCAATCTTTCCTAATGAAATGAAGTATTGTTGATGTCTGGTGTTTCTTACATCCAGTACACAGGAAGTATTCATTTTTCTCTCATGTCCATCATACATATTCCAGGATTGATTATTTTTTTATTGATAGCCAAATGATTCCATTATTTTGATCCTGTGAATATAAAGAGATTGATGTCTCAGATCATCCTCCTGTGTTTTTGTCTTTAAATCTCCCTGGTCTCCCTCAAATAAACAGCTTTTGGCGTTTTAATCTAACTTTTCTATCTGATAAAGATTTTTAAAAGTTTCTGGAGAGACATATTATTCCTTTTTTTGAAGAGAATACACCGGAAGAGACTTCTAGTCTTATTATATAGGTTGCCCTCAAGGCCTAAATTAGAGGACAAATTATTTCTCATACTGCGAGTGTTAAGAGAAAAAGCTAATAAAGAGAGAACTGATTTAGCTAATCAGTTGAAACAATTAGATCAAAAATATATCTTGGCTCCAGATCATGTTTTATATAAAAGGTGTGTTGCAATTAAAACTAAATAAGATCTTCTTTTAACACACCCAATTGAAACTCAACTCCTAAATAATAAAAGTCAATTTTATATTCATGGAGACAAAACAGGTAAATTATTGGCTAACCAATTAAAAACCTTTATAATTAAATGGCAAATTAAAGAAATTTGTAAAGTTAATGGTGATAGGACAACTGACCATATAGAAATTTTAGAGAATTTTATTCTAAACTTTATAGTTCTGACTCTCCTAAAGGTTATAATGTAATAAATAAGTTTTTAGACTAAATAAACATTCCTAAACTTTCTGTTGATAACTGAAAACAGTTGGCCCCTTGCTAACCGTCACTGGACTCCGCGGCAAGGAAACCATCTTTCTCAGGCTCTGTATGTCCAGGGTGTATGCAACTTTAGTCCCGCCAAACCCATGAGGTTGGGATGTCTCACCCACCCAAACCCCAGTTTGTGTGAATACTGTGTGATCTACTGCCCCTCCCCCATCATCGTTGGTAAGAAATAACAGCCCATACATTGCATACAATTACAAAGAACGTATAATTAAGAATGTTAACTTAACCTAACAGTTATTAAAAAAAAACAAAAGGGCCCATCATAACTAAACAGTCCCAAAGGTGCACATAAGTAGGAGCTCATCTTGCAGTTGTCTAACTCACACGCTGGACCCGTAGTCTGTGTGAAAGCACACACCACCTTCCAAATGTTGCTCGAAATCCATCTCAAACAAACGGGCTCTCCCATGGGAGTACTGGTCCTTCCTCCTTGAAGCCATTCATCTGTACAATACACCTTGTGCAACAAGGATGGCATCCTCAGCCACCTTCCCTCCCATAGTCTCCCAGATCACACCAAAAAGACCTTGACCCACACCCCTGTCCCTAAAAAAAAATCCTCTCTACCCAGCGTTCTCTAGAACCTTCTCCCAATTCCACCACCCTGATTGGCTGACACCACATTCCTAAGCTGAACAACAAAGCCCCTTATTTTAGCTCAAACCCAAAAAGGCTGACCGCAGAACAGACTGCTCTTACGGAACTGCTAAAATGAAATATCTACAGCTCAGCAATTAAAAACTTCACAGGGTGTTACACCAGTAACTGTGGGTCTGAGGTTACAGAGGGAGGTTAACCAAGTTAGGACTTTACTTCTTGGAGCCTAAGAGACTGAGAGGAGCTTTATGGAGGTGGACAAAATCATGAGGGCTATGGATATGGTGAATGCACAAAGTCTTTCTCCCAATGAAAGGGAATCAGAGAGAAAGGTGTAGTTTAAGCTGGGAAGGGAAAGATTTAAAAGGGACTTGAGCCAGGTCTTTTGGTAAGATGGCAATAGTTTAGTCACTTAAAACTATTGCTCCATTTCATTTCTTACCTCTGCACTCATCTCCTTTTTTTCACTCCAGACTGTTAAATGTTTTGCTGTCCTAACCTGTCTGCAAATACGCCTGTCCTACAATGGCTTCTAAGCTTCCTAAATCTTGGAAAAAAGTCTCTGCGACTGTCTCCGGTTCCTCTGCCAAGATTATCTTCATTTTGGAACAGCACTGACAAGAGATTATATCTGAACTCAAGTCTGAATATAAGTCTTCTTTCAGTTCGTTGGAGTCAAAATTGGATCAAATTAATTCCAAGGTGGAGGATCATGCCGAACAACTCTCTCATCTTGAGTCAGCTACTGAAGATTTAAAATGTCGTGTTCAGCAGCTGGATGCCATCTGTTCCAATGTGAGTGAGCATAGCACCAAGTTAACGTTCAAAATAACTTATCTCAAAGGACGGAGCAGACGTCATAATTTACGAATCCTCGGTCTGCCAAGGGTTATCGAAAGTGGATCTCTTGTTGAATTTTTTTCTTCTTTACTCTGAGATTTTTGGGAAGGATATTCTACCGACCCCACCCGAGTTAGACAGAGATCACCGTACATTTCTGGCCAAGCTCGAGTTGGGCTCCAGGCCACACCCAATAATTCTGTGTTTTCATCGATATCAGGAGAAAAAGCTTTTGATCATGGAAGCACGTTGGAGAGCACGTTGTTTCGTAGCTGTGCTGAACTGATGCGGATTTGGAGGGGAGATGTTGAGTATAAAGTTTCTCTTTATGCTGATGATCTTTCCTTTTTATATCAAATCAGACTACTTCCTTACCCCCAAAAGTTTTTACTTCTTAATCAATTTAGTTATCTTTCCAGTTACAAACTTAATTTACACAAGAGCAAACTCTTCCCAATCAATAGAGAAGCACAAGCATTAGTATTTCATGACCTCCCTTTTAAAGTAATTAATAATCAATTCACTTACCTTGGTATTACAGTAACAATGAACTTAAAGAATCTTTTTGTTTGAGAAAATTTTGGTCATCTTTAAAATTCTACAAAACAGAGTTTGACACAGAGGTCACCCTTGTCCATGTCTCTGATAGGTTGAAATAATGTTATTAAAATGTATATCCTTCCTAAATTTTTATACTTATTTCAGTCTTTACCAATTTTTATTTCTAAAGCTTTTTTTTTGATTCGTTAGATTCTATTATTTCATCCTTTCTACGGAAGGGCAAACGTTCCAGATTTAATAAAACTCACCTTCAAAAATCTAAAAAGGAAAGAGGTATGGCCTTGCCTAACTTTTGTTTATATTATTAGGCAGCCAATATTCGTTGTCTTACTTTTTGTTCCTTCCTTCATAATCAGTCTGACTGCCCAAAATGACTGGCAATGGAATTGAACTCTAGTCAGGATGTCTCCATTTCTGCACTTCTTGGATTCGCACTTCCTTGTCACTTGCCTAGACTAATTGTTAATCCTCTCATTAGACATACTCTGAGAAAATGGGCTCAGTTCAGAAATATAATGGCCTTCATAGTTTCTCGCTCTATAGTCCTATTTTACACAATCATCTTTTCCTACCTTCTATGGAAGACTCAACATTTCATGATTGGTAAAGAAAGGGCATTAGGCACTTTGAAGATATTTTCATAGATAATCATTTTGCAACTTTTCAACAACTGTCTGTAAAGTTTAACCTACCTAATACTCATTTCTTTAGATATCTTCAAATTGGATATTTCATTAAACTTTTATTATCAAACTTCCCTGAGATGCCTCCTGAGAAAAACGTTGTGGACATGTTTCTTTGTATTAATCCACTGGGTAAAGTTTTAATGTCTATTATTCATGATAAGTTAGTGATCTTGAGGCATGCCTCCTTCAATAAAATTAGAACTGCCTGGGAGCATGATTTAAATATTTCTTTATCTGACGTGGTTTGGGATTCAATTCTTAAGTCAGTTAATTCAAACTCTTTATGTGCTCACCACTGCCTTTTGCAGTTTATGGTTGTACTTAGGGCTCAAATGTCTAAAACTAAATGATTGTGGTTTGATCCTGACATTAGTCCCAACTGTGACCAGTGTAAAGGGGGCGAGGCTTCTTCTATTCATATTGTCCTAGTCTAGAGAAGTTCTGGAGAGAAGGTTTTTTTAAACTTTATCCCATATTCTTAATTGCCACTTAGAACCTAACCCTCTGATTGCTCTTTTTGGCACCTTGGGTGAAGTGGACATGCATCTGAGTCCGACTAAATGTCGAACATTATCTTTTGCCTCTCTTTTGGCTGGACGGTTAGATCTTCTCAGGTGGAGAGATGTTGCCCCACCCACTCATGCTCAATGGCTTAGTGATATTATGTCCTGTTTAGACCTGGAAAAGATTCATTATTCACTTGTCATTTTGGACATTAAGTTTCATAAGGTGTGGGGACCTTTTCTTCCTCTTTAGATTAAGTTCATCCTTTTTTTTGTACTATAATCCCTGACTTTCAGCTTTTTTTTCCCTGTAGGTTTTATGGGTTTTTTATGTGAATTACATTATAGTTTTGGTAGTAGGCTTTATATATATATATATATACATATATACACATGAGTGTGTGTGTATATATATATATATATATATATATATAAATAAAATGTTACGAACCCCATAACTGGGTGTCTTACCAGCAAAGATAGAAGTGTCCGTTGGAGTCTGGTGATACTATTTTCAACAGTATTTATTAGTAAAAATATACAAAAATAATATCAATGTGAATATACAGAGAATATACGTTAGCACTACTAAACCTAAAAGTGCGGGTATAATAATAATCACTAAAGAAACAAGCTCTATCGTTGTCTAGGGGATAATGAATTGTCAGATGGAAATATAAAGTTCAGTTCAGTTCATGCAGGCTGTGGTAGTTGTTTGTCGATGTGTTGCAATTGTTGGAGAGAGAGAGAGAAAACGTGTGAACAGTAACAGCTATTATCTTGCCAAACTTCCTTTATGATTTTGATCCGTCAATGTGTTGTTGTTGTGGTCATTCACTTATGACCCCTCCGTCCTTTAGCTAGACCGTTCTTCTGTGGTGGACTCGTCACCCAGGCAAGGGTGGACACACACACAAGCCCCCACCGGTCTCGCTACAAAACACTGTGAGTTAAAATTTACCGACCCTTCGTTCAGTCTCCGATCTCCCACCCTGTCTCGTGGGGGTTCTGCTGTTCACTAGCGTTTCTCCTGGTGCGTCTGAGGGGAGTTACCCCCAGACCTCACTTTTATCCTCACTCACGGGGTCTCAGGTGTCAATCAGGTTGGGATGATGTAACCCATCAAACCAGCCCACTCTGGTTGCCCCCTGAGGGGTTTCAATGAATAGAACAGTACCAAGTAAACAATCCTTCTCCAAAAGACAATAGCAGTAAATCAATGGCTTTTGTCAGTAGGAGACGTTCCACCTTGTGTATCTCTGAGCTGTGTTTCTCTCTCATTAACTTTCATGAGCTGTTATCAATAACAACTGCCCTGGCAGATTTCCTTTGTCTCTCTTACTTCCTTGGTAGCAGCATCGAAATAGTAGCGATTTGCAATTCTCCAAAAGGGGGGGGCAGGGGCCATTCTGCACCCTTCTGCCCATCAGAGTTGTTCATACTTTGTAACAATAAATATATATAATATGTGACGAGATCTGAAGGATTATTCTAAAGTGGACTGTTCCTTTAACAAGAGAAAGAGAGAGAGGGAACGAACAGCTTGTGTGCTATTTCAGAAACAGAGAGAGAGAAAGTGTGTGTTGCCTTGGAAACTGAAAGGTGGAGCTATATGATGGCCAGCTCGTGTTCAGCACTTGTGAGATATATACAAGGTCAGTTGGTTTTTTAATCAGTCACTCAACACGCCAGAGACAAGGAAGACACTGGTGCGCTTTGTGTCCCCACGACAAGGGTGGGGTTTTTGCCCACAGTGTGGACAAAGGAGTGACTGGTGAGGAGCTATCGGTGTGTTTAACCCTTTCCTGGGTTGATAGCGTTACCGTTGAAAACAGGCATTCCTCTTTTTGTGGTCACAAGCCGTTGACTTCGATAAGTTTCGGGAGCAGGAGGATGACATGGAGGATCGACATCAGCATCGGCACTGGGAAGACAAAACAACACCCTCTCTCTCTCCAACTCTACTCAAATCAAATTCCAGAACTGAACTGATTACTTACTATACCACTGTAAGACTCTGTCACCTAATCCCCTGATCTGGGAAGCTTAGGAACTTTGTTTACTCACTTATATATATGTATATACTTTGCTAACCTGTTTACCTTATCTTGTTTTATATTACTTTATCACATAGTTACTAATAAAATAGAGTTTATAATGGGAAACTCAGACTCCAGATGTGTCCATTTCTGCTTGTTCTTTTTAACCCGTTACGGGGTACATAACAAAATTGGGGCCTGCATCCGAGATATGAACAAATCAGTGGTAGCCTTTCCAAAACTTGTTGGGGGCTTGATTGAATAGTTGATTTGATTGGGGACATTCCAAATCGATTTGTGTGAATGTATTATCAGCAGAAATGGAGTTTGAGGTTAGTAAGTTTGTGGCAGAACCAACGTCGGATGATGCTAAGAGGAATGTACTGTTGGGAATTGTTCGTAAGTTAAAAGTTAAGGTGACTACTCGAATGAAGAAGGCTCAGATTTAGTTGTTAATAGCACAGCATTATGTAGCCGAGGGAAAATTCGAATAGGAGGTGTTGGAGATGTTTGCTGAAGGTAGTGTTTACCGAGGCTGAGGTACAGTTTCAGGTAGCAAAACTGAAGTATGAGTATCAATTGTAATTAAAACAGCTGGAGGCTGAAGAAGCAGAAAGGCAGAGGCAGCATGAGGCTAGAGAGGCAGAAAAACGAAGACAGTTCGAGAGGGAGATGTGGCAGCTGGGAGGTCCATTGTTGGACGCCGATGACTTTTAGAGCTTGAAAGAGCTAGTTGTGATTGAAGAATTTAAGAACTGTGTTCCCAATGACGTAAGGTCATACCGAGCTGAAAAGGATGCTACCTTTCAGGAGTCTGCTAGGTTAGCAGATGAGGTTGTTTTAACCCACAAGGTTGAGTATACTCTGGATGTGAGTTTCCCAGAGAGTAGCTTGGAGGATCAGGGTAACCTGGAGATTGAAACTGGGACTGGTATTGAAAGCCTAGAAGAGGCAGCGGTCCCGATTGACTATGTTCAGGTTGTTGAAGCACCTGTGAATTTCCAGGGTGTTGAACCTTGTGTTGAAACTCAGTTGAGGTCTGAGGTGTCTGACTCGGTTGAAAAGGAATGCAGTCCTTTTGTGTCAGATGGACTTGGTTCAGTGAATAAAGGGTTAACCTTGGTACCAGTGGAAATTGAGGATTCAGTCAATTGTGTTAGGCGGTGCTCTAAACGTTGGTGATAAGTCAAAAGCTGGTGCGGTAAATGTTATTGAAAATATTGAGAAGGATGCTGTTTCTGGATTTTTGAATGAAGAACTTGTGAAGTTTGGACTGGTTTCACGACCTTTGACGCTGCTTTCAGGACAATAGCCTGTTGAAGTATGTGATACTCTGTTGGGTTATGGAGTTGTTTTTCACGATGGTGATGTGGAGAAAAAGGATTGTTTTGGTTTTGAGATGCCACCTGTTTGGGATACTATGGAGATGAATCGAGCTAAAGGTCATAGGAATAGGATAGATGGATTGTTTGGAAATTTTCATAATGTAAACATGGACTTCGTAAGCTTAGTGATGGTGCTGAGTTTGGTACACATTAGGGATAGGTTGGCACCTATCCAGGGTGAAATTTATTCAGCAGTACAGCTAACAAGCAAGCTTGTGACTGACGAGCCACACACTGATACTGATGTGTACCTCACGTGCGCAGTAGCCCAAAGCATACTTAAAAAGGCTGCTGACGCTGATAGCAAAGACAGGGGTTTAACTTAGAAGAATTTGTCAGAGACTTTCCTACCTTCCATGTTACATCAGGATTTGGGTAGTAAGGAGGATGAGAAAGGTTCGTCCTCGTTCAGGGATGAATTTATAGCGGAACAAAGTCGAGGTTCTGAAATTGCTGTGTTAAAGGAGACAGCTCTCACAGAAGAGGAGATTCAGAGAGAGTCAGTAGGATATTATCTTAAGGATGGGGTGTTAATGAAGAAGTGAAGATCACATACTGTGCCTGCAAGTGAGGATTGGGCCATTGAACATTAAGTTGTGGTCCCGAAAGTTTACAGGGCTGAGATTTTAAACATGGCTCATAGTATGCCTTTAGGTGGACACTTTGGAGTGAGAAAGACAGTAAACAGGATTATGAAGGAATTCTATTGGCCTAATTTAAGAAAGGATGTTGTGAACCTTTGCAAGACTTGTCATACCTGTCAGGTTGCGGGAAAACCTAATCAGGTGATCGCAGCAGCACCACTTAGACCAATACCTGCTTTTGGTGAACCTTTTTCTAGGGTCATAGTGGATTGTGTTGGTCCATTGCCAAAGACTGCAGCTGGCTATGAGTATTTGTTAACCATCATGTGTGCTGCGTTTAGATTCCCTGAAGCAGTACCTCTCAGAAATATCAGGGCCAAGACTGTGGTAAAAGCCCTTATAAATTTTTTCAAACTGGTAGTTCTACCTAAAGAAATTCAATCTGACCAGGGTAGTAAATTTACTTCAGAAACATTCAGGGGGATAGTTAAAGAGCTGAGAGCTAAGCACATTGTGTCATCTGCATGTCACCCAGAGTCCCTGGTTTCAGCCTGTTTGAACTTGTTCTTGGTCACAAAGCTAGGGGACCTTTGACCCTACTCGGAGAGCAATGGTCAGATCAGAACGTAAGTATGAGCATGCTTAGTTATGTTTTGGAATTCAGAGGCAGACTTAACAAGGCTTGTGACCTTGCAAAGCAGAATTTACAGTACTCTCAGATAAACGTGAAACAATGGTATGACAGGAGAGCGAGGGAATGGAGATATCGTGTTGAAGAAAGGGTCTTAGTGCTGTTCCTCCTCCTTACCAACTCCCTTCAAGTGAGATTTAGTGGACCATTTGAAATAATTAAGAAAATTGATTCTTTGAATTATGTTATTGGAACTCCTGACCGACGGAAGGCTACACAGCTCATCTATTTAAATATGATCAAGTGTTATCATGACCCTGAACCAGCAACTGTAAGTACTGTTATGACAACGGAGGAGATTGTGGTTTCTGGTATTGGGATACCAGATCATTTTAATCAGCTCCATGTAGCTTCCACAAGACTTGGTAATACTGATGTTTTGAAAAATATTGGCGGAAAGATTCATCATTTGCAGTCAAGGCAGCAAAAACTGAAGAGCTTAATTAACAAGTATAAAGGTTTATTCCTTGACATTCCAAGACTGTGCATGGCTTCAGTGCATGTTGTAATTGTAGATAAAGTTGTTCCCATTAAGCAGCACCCTTACAGAATGAACGAAGACAAAAATAAAATGGCTGAACAAGAAATTGAATCCATGCTAACAGCTGGCAGAATTAGGCTATCCACTTCAAGCTGGGCATCACCTTGTGTGATTGTCTCTAAGTCGGATGGGAGTATGAGATTCTGTACTGATTACAGGAAAGTTAATGCAGTAACTAAGACAAATGCTTATCCCACCCCAAGAGTGGATGACTGTACTGACAGAGTGGGGAAGGCTAAATACCTTACAAAGATTGACCTGTTGAAAGGTTACTGGTGTGTTCCTTTGACAGAAAGGGTTAAAGAAATATCTGCAATTGTGACACCATCTGGATCGTATGAGTACGATGTTTTACCCTTTGGGATGAAAAGTGCTCCAGGGACGTTCCAAAGGATGATGAATTCAGTGATTCAAGGTTTAGAAAATACAGGGGATTATATTGATGATTTGGTTGTATGGAATGACACCTGGGAGGAGCATATCTCAGCAGTACAGAAACTGTTTGAAAGGCTGTCCAAGGCAAATCTCACTGTAAACCTCGCTAGAAGTGAATTTGGCCACACCATTGTCATGTATCTGGGCCATGTAGTAGGCCAGGGCCAACTGGCACCTGTGCAGGCCAAGGTTTAGGCAATTGCTGAGGTTCCCGTTCCGACAGGCAAGAAAGCATTACGAAGGTTTTTGGGAATGGTTGGGTATTACCTTAAGTTTTGTAAGAACTTCACAGACATCGCTCTCCCCCTAACGAAACTCCTACGGAAGAGTGAAAGATTTGTGTGGACTGAGCTTTGCCAGGAGGCATTTGACCGCCTGAAAACCATTCGGTGTTGTCGCCCTGTGCTCAAAGCACCTGATTTCAATAAACCATTTTCCATCATGGTAGATGCCGGTGATGAAGCTGCTGGGGCAGTGTTGTTGCAAAAGAATGATGATGAAATTGAACATCCAGTAGCTTATTTTTCAAAGAAATTTAATGTGCATCAGAATTACTCCACTGTTGAAAACGAGTTGCTAGCAGTCATTTTAGCATTGCAACATTTCAACGTCTACATATGTCCTGCGCAGAAACCACTTGTAGTTTACACTGACCATAATCCATTAGTGTTTCTGAGTAAAATGAAGGATAAGAATAGAATGTTACTTAACTGGAGTCTGACCTTGCAAGAGTATGCCATGGAAATAAAACACGTGAAAAGTACTGACGATATTATAGCAGACTGTTTGTCTAGATGTTAAGGTTGAGTTTGTATCAGTTTGCTATGTTACCTGATAATTACACATGTATTGCTTTAAGCTGTATAGTCAATAGTTAAGACAAAAATTTTGCTGTTCCATCAAAATTTTTCTTAAATGGGGTGAGGTGTGATGAGATCTGAAGGATTATTCTAAAGTGGACTGTTCCTTTAACAAGAGTGAGAGGGAAAGAACAGCTTGTGTGCTATTTCAGAAACAGAGAGAGAGAAAGTCTGTGTGTTGTCTTGGAAATTGAAAGGCAGAGCTATATGATGGACAGCTCATGTTCAGCACTTGTGAGATATATACAAGGTCAGTTGGCTTTTCAATCAGACACACGACATGCCAGAGACAAGGAAGACACTGGTGAGCTTTGTGTGCCCATGACAAGGGTGGGGATTTTGCTCACAGTGCGGACAAAGGAGTGATCACTGGGGCGCTATTGTTGTGTTTAACCCTCGCCTGGGTTGATAGCGTTACCGTAGAAAACCAGCATTCCTCTTCTTGTGGTCACAAGTCGGTGACTTTGATAAGTTTCGGGAGCAAGAGGACAACTTGGAGAATCGGCATCAGCACTGGGAAGACAAAACAACACCCTCTCTCTCTCTAACTCTACTCAAATCAAATTCCAGAACTGAACTGATTACTTACTATACCACCATAAGACTGTATCACCTAATCACCTGAGCTGGGAAGCTTGGAAACTTTATTTACTCACACACACACACACACATATATACTTTGCTGACCTGTTTACCTTATCTTGTTTTATATTACTTTATCACGTAGTTACTAATAAAATACAGTTTATAATGGAAGACTCAGTCTCCAGGTGTGTCCACTTCTGCTGGTTCTTTTTAACCTGTTACAGGGTACGTAACATATACTTACAGCTCTGTGGGGTTGAACGCTCCAAATAATTTTTCTTTTACACATTGAAATGGTTGGCCTGGAGTTTTGTAGTGGGAAGGTGCGGAGGACAATAACGTTATATGATTTTATTTTGGGTGTTTTTTCCTTATTGTTATGAATTATATATTAGTCACATTTGATTTGCACCATATAAATCTCAATTTTGTTGATTTTTTTGTAGTATTGTAGAAACTCATTAAAAAATTAATTAAAAAAAAGGGACTTGAGGAACAACTTCTTCGGAGTCAGATGTATATGGAACAAACTGGCAGAAGTTGTTGAAGGAGGTACAATAAAAATTTAAATACATTTTCAACAGGTTCATGGATAGAAAATGTATAAGGGGTACAGGTCAAACACAAGCAAATGGGGTGAACTATTATGGGCATCTTGGCATGAGATGGACTGAAGGACAGGTTTGTGTACTGTATGGCTGCCGTGTAGCAATGTGCCAGAAGCTATATCCATATCAGCCTTGGGCTAAAGCACAGGTCCCACCTTTGCTTTATTTGATAGTCATCTTACCGAACTTCTTACAGCAAATTACAGTGCACACTGCAATACAGGAGGGATGCATTCCTAGAGAGCGATTCAAAATGCTATTCTTCATAATGTTCTAGGAAGTTTTTCCTATCTGCCCCAGTGGTTGGCCGATCTGTAGACAAGGGAACACAAAGTACACTGTAGATACTGGGGTCAAAGCAACACGTACAACACGCTGGAGGAACTCAGCAGGTCGGGCAGCATCTGTGGAAATGAGCCGTCAATGTTTCGGGCCGAGACCCTTCATCAGGACTGAAGAGGGAGGGGGCAGGGGCCCTCTCTTACCACCATTCAGGGCCCCAAACAGTCCTCCCAGGTGAGGCAACACTTCACTTGTGAGTCTGTTGGGGTTATCTATTGTATCTGGTGCACCGGTGCAGCCTCTTCTACATCGGTGTATAAACGACAGAGATTGGGGGACTGCTTCATCGAGCACCTCCGCTCCGTCCGCCACAACAGACAGGATCTTTCGGTTGCTACCCACTTCATCTCTGCTTCATGGACTCTGCCTCCCACTCATGGACATGTAAGACACAGTTTCTTTCTGTCCACTTTTAGTCTCTCCCTTTCCTGACTTAAACTTTGAAATTTTAACTTTATTCAGTGAGAGTGACAGTTATAATTACGTCTAACCTAAGAAGCACCAAAAGGAATCCTGAAGCAGGCAACGGTGAGCTTAAAAAAGCTGACGAGACTTCAGAGGAGCCACCCTGGGTAAATAGATTAGAGTCTCAAATCAGCTATATCGTTGCTGAAATAACTAAAAGAAAGATTTCTCCCCTTGGAGGGAAAAATTGACTCTTTGAGCCTTGATCTTAAAGAGGTTAGTCAAAAAGTGGCTGATATTTCTTCTCGTTTGGAAAAAGGCTCAAGAATGGACTGTGGATTTGAAGGCTCGCTCTCATTTGAACAATATTTGAATTGATGGATTAAAAGAGAAATCCGAATCTGCTGACACACTGGATTATTTTGCAAAAATGTTTCAATCTTTATTTCCGGAGGCTTGCCCACAACCGCCGGAGATTGAAATGGCTCAAAGAGTTGGTGCTTTAAAATTCTTGGATCAAGGTAAAAACAGACATATTGTTGTGTGTTTTCTTTGTTTTAGAGACAAAGACCGCATTATTAAGCTTGCAAGAAAACAAAGGTTGTTTCAATTTCAAAGCTCTGAGACTGGCTTCTTCAAAGATTTTCCACATGAAATTGTACAGAAACGTTCTGCATTGGCTGCTGTAATGCGTATGGCTTATCAAAGACAGTTGTATCTATCTCTTCAATACCCAGCTAAATTAAGGCTTTTCGTCAAAGACCCTGGGGTTTGTATTTTTGAGGTACCAGCTAAAGCATTACATTTTATTAATTCTCTCCCTGTCGAGTCTGAAGACTGAAGTTTGAATGATTTACAACTGTTTGATTGTCTCACGACGTAAGGAGATTCAGAAATTCAGAGGATTTGATGGGTATAGAAAGTCTTTACCTTAAAATGTACTCTTATCCTTGAAATAGACTGGGTTGGATGGTTTTAACCTCAGAAGACATAGCAAGGGAACTGTTGAAAGACTGTAGATAACTTTGAACCATCTAGAATTTTTTTCTGTTTGCAGCATTTAAATGAACTAATTGCTTTTTTGCACCGTATGCTCTTAAGAACTTTTAAGTAATTATCCAGGTTTCTTTACGTTTTAAAGATAGATTGGATAATTTAAAGATGGCGATTATTTTTCTTCTGAGCAAATATATCAAGAATTTTTTTTTGGATGTTTTCTTTCCCTTATCGAATATTAAGAAGGTTATTTTCAGAACTGAAGGTCATTTTTTTAAAAAAAAACTGTTCCTTTCAACTCAACTGTAATGAGCTGAATGTCGACTGTAATGAGATGTATATCCGGAAGAGGGAGACAGAGATTAGTCTTCTCAGTTTTACCTTCTATTCAGGCAGGTGGAGTTTATAATTGCCTTTTATGCATTCTTTGGGGCTTGCATCGATCGATATGAACTGATTTCCGGGCTTTGTAGGCTGGTGAATTTTTTATGCTTTTTTCTTTTCTTTTTTTTTTAATCCCCATTATGGAATTCCAGAGTGTACGCAAATTATTATTACTGTTGTTTATCTCTGCCATTCTCGACTACCTTATCCTGACATGCATCCAACTACTTTTTTTTAGATACAAAGTCTCATGATGATATTTAAACAGTTAAAAGTTTTTAAGTTGGAATGTCCGTTGTTGGAATCATCCTATTAAGCCCAAGAAAACATTTAAAACTATTAACCGATTCCAACCTGATATAATCTTTGCACAAGAGACACAGATCAGGTTACGAGATAAAAATCGATTTTTTAAATTTTGGAAGGGTCCTCAGTTTCATGCAAATTCTCAAAGTAAAATTAGAGGTGTTTCTATTTTTTATTGATTCCAATATTCCTTTTAACAAGGAGGGTATTATAGCTGATATTAATGGTAGATTTTTAATTGTTAAAAGAACAATTTACAACAGGAAAATGGTTTTGGTTAATATATATGGAGCAAATGTTGATGATCTCTCATTTTTTAAAGCTGTTTTTGCTCTATTACCTCATCTAACTGAATATATGTTATTAATGGGTGGTGATTTTAATACTTGTTTAAATATTTTAATAGATAAGTCATCATCCAAACATCAACTCGCTAATCGTTCTGCATCACTTATTAATTCCTTTTTAATTATGTCTTAATTGAAATTTGGAGACATATGCATCCTAATGATAGAGAATATTCCTTTTTCTCACATGTTCATAATAAATATTTGAGAATCGACTATTTAATAGTCGACCCTCGACTTCTATTTAATGTTCAGAAATGTGAGTATGATTGCAATTGTTATCTCTGATCACGCTCCTTTAAACCTAATATTTGAAAGGAAAGATGTTACTTCTACAAGACCACTTTGGGGTTTTCCAGAACATTTGATACAAAGTTCAGAATTTGTTGAGTTTATTGAAACTCAGATAAAAGAGATTTTTCTCTTTAATAATACAGGAAATTTCTCAAAGTTAGTGATTTGGGATACATTAAAAGCTCACTTACGTGGTCAGATTATTTCATATATAGCTAAGCTGAAGAAACAGACAAGAATTGAATTAGATAAAATTTCTAAACAAATTATAGATTTAGATAATATCAATGCAACATCTCTAAATGTTGATTTGTTTAAAAGAAGAGTGGAATTACAATTGCAATATAATTTATTATTAACTTATCCTATTGAAGGATATTTGCATAAGTTGAAAAGTCATTTTTATATTTTGGGGGATAAAAGTAATAAGCTCTTAGCTTCCCAATTAAGGGCAGCTAGAGCTAAAAGACAAATTTTAAAGATTCGTAAAGATAATGGGGATATAGTAAGTAACCATGAAGACATTAATAATATTTGGATTTTTATTCTGATCTTTATAAATCTCAATTTCCTGCAGATTCCAATAAAATGAAGGCTTTTTTACATGAGATTAAATCTCCTCAAATTACTGCTGAAGATCAACAGATGCTTGATGCTCCAATCACTGAGCATGAAATTCAGAAAGTTATGTTGTCAATGCAATCAAGTAAAGCTCCTGGACTTGATGTTTATTTGGTAGGATTTTACAAAAATTTGAATAAATTACTTTCTCCATATCCTTTGGACATATTTCATGAATCTTTTAAGAACGGTAATTTGCCTTCTTTTTATGAAGCCTCAGTTTCCTTAATCCTTAAAAAAGATAAAAATCCAACTGAATGTTCATCATATAGACCTATTTTGTTATTAAATGTGGATGCAAAAATTCTCTCTAACTTGATGGCTAACTGGAAAATATTTTAACTAAAATCATCCCTATGGATCAAACAGGCTTTATTAAAGGCCGTAATCTTTCTCCAATATTCGGAGATATATCCATCACTATCTAAGATACCCCAATGTGTTATTTCTCTTGACGCAGAAAAGGAATTTGATAGAGTTGAGTGGACATATCCGTTTAAGGTATTAGAAAAATTTGGTTTTGGTAATAATTTCAATAGGTGGATTCAAATTATCTATAAGAATCCTACTGCTACTGTTATTACTAATAATCTCAGGTCCTCTTTTTTTACTTTCACGAGGTACTTGACAGGGGTGTCCATTAAGCCCTTTATTATTTAATCTTGTACTGGAGCCTTTGGCCATAACACTCCGTGAAGCTAAAAATATTCATGATATCTCTGTAAATTAGATCATACATCACAAGATCACAAGGCAAAGGAGCAGAAGTAGGCCATTCGACCCATCGAGTCTACTCCGCCACTCCACCATGAGCTAAACTATTCTCCCATCTAGTTTTAAGATTTCTCTTTATGCAGATGATCTTTTGGTTTATATTTCAAACCCTGAAGAATCTATTCCTAATCTTTTGGAAATACTAAATGATTTTGGAAAATTTTCAGGATATAAACTTAACTTAAATAAAAGTGAATTGCTTCCACTAAATGTTCCTGTTTTTATATATAAAATGATACTCAATTTAGAATTGTTAATTCTTTTAAATATTTAGGTATTATAATTACTAAAAAAATATAAAGATCTTTATAAAGCTAATGGCGTTCCTTTAATGGATTCTATGAAACAATTATTTTCTTTTTTTGTTGATTTTTTATGCATTTCTACAACACTACAACAAAAAACCCCAAGACCAAAATAAGAGATTAATATAATGCAAGATAACCGCACAATGATAATATGATTCAAAATAATGATAAAAAAGCACCCAAACTAAAGTCGTGTAAAGTTAGTACCCACCCCCCCACAAGAAAAAAAAACTCCAGACCAACCACAGCAAAATGTAGGAAGTATAAATCAGAACATTCAAAGCCCCAAAACTGTAAATGAAAATAAGAGCAAAAGATAATAATGCCTATTACCAAGAAAAAAAGGCTGAAAGTAAGGGACTTTCTAAGGAAAAGTTATGAAAATATTCAAGAAAAGGTCCCCACTCCTTATGAAACTTTATGGCCGAATTAAGAAGTGAGTAGTGAATTTTTTCAAGGTCTAAACAGGACATAATATCATTAAGCCTTTGAGCATGCATGCGTGGGGCAACATCTCTCCACCTAAGAAGAATTAAATGTCTAGCCAGAAGAGAAGCAAAAGATAATGTTCGACATTTAGTTGGACTCAAGTGTATATCTGTCTCAGCCAAGGAATCAAGAATAGCAATCAGGGGGTTAGGTTCTAAGTGGCAATTCAGAATATGGGATAAGATTAGGAAAACATCTCTCCAGAATTTCTCTAGACTAGGGCAGGTCCAGTACATATGAATAAGAAAAGCCTTGCCACTTTTGCACTTTTCACAAACAGGGCTTATGTTAGGGTAAAATCGGGACAATTTGGATTTGGACATGTGAGCCCTATGTACAATCTTAAACTGTAAAAGACAGTGGCGAGCACAAAGAGAAGTTGAGTTAACTGACTTGAGAATTGATTTCCGGACCACATCAGATAACGAAATATTTAAGTCATGCTCCCAAGCCATTCTAATTTTATCAAAGGGGGCGCGCTGTAAAGGCACTAATTTATCATGAATAAAAGATATTAAGCCCATACCCAGTGGATTAAAAGAAATAAACAAGTCCACAGTGTTTTTCTCAGGAAAGTTGGGTAATAAAGGATTAATGAAGTGTCTGATTGGGAGATACCTAAAGAAATGGGCATTAGGCAGATTAAACTTAGGAGAGAGTTGTTGAAAAGCTGCAAAATGGTTATCAATGAAAAGATCTTCGAAATGCCTAATGCCCTTTCTGTACCAATCATAAAATGTTGAATTGTGCATAGAAGGTTAAAAAAAGATGATTATGTAAAATAGGACTAGAAAGGGAAAAACCATGGAAACCATTAAATTTCCTAAACTGGACCCATATTTGCAGAGTATGTCTGACAAGAGGGTTAACAATTAGTCTAGGCAAACTACAAGGGAGTGCAGATCCAAGAAGTGCAGAAATAGAGATCTTTAGAAGAGTTCAGCTTCATTGCTACCCATTTAGGGCAGTCAGACTGGCTATGAAAAAAGGATCAGAAGATAAGACCGAATATTATTTGCCCAATAGTATAGACAAAAATTAGGTAAAGCCATGCCACCTTTTTTAGATTTTTGAAGATAAGCTTTATTAAGTCTAAAACGCTTACCCTTCCATAGATAGGATAAAATAATAGTCTAAGGAATCAAAGAAGGTTTTAGGAATAAAAATTGGAATAGACTGAAATAAATATAAAAGTTTAGGGAGGATATACATTTTAATAACAACATGACCTACCAAAGACATAGATAAAGGTGACCATTCTGACAAACTCTGTTTTGTAGAGTTCAAAAGATTGGCAAAATTTTCACGAAAAAGATCATTAAAATTCCTTGTAACTGTAATACCAAGATAAATAAATTGCTTATCGACTACTTTAAAGGGGAGGTCGCGAAATGCTAATACTTGTGCTTCTTTGTTAATTGGAAAAAGTTCACTCTTATGGAGGTTAAGTTTATAGCCAGAAACCTGGATAAATTGAAACAATTATTTTCTAGATGGAACCCACTTACACTTTCTTTAATAGGTCATATCCATGCCATGAAAATGATGATTTAGCTAGATTTTTATATATTTTTCAAAATATACCTATCTTTTTAACTAAATTTTTTTGGATCAAATTGACTCTATTATTTTGTCCTTTATTTGTAACAATAAAAGACCAAGAATTAATAAGTATAATTTACAAAAATCTAAAAAAGATGGTGGACTTGCACTTCCTAATTTAAGATTGTATTATTGGGCCATTAACATTCAACAATTATACTTTTGGCTATATTGGCTCAATAAGAGCCAAAAACCAGCTTGGATTGATTTGGAATTAAAAGCTACAAACAATTTCATTTAACCTCATTATTAAGAGCTCCATTACATTTTCAGCCCTCTAAAATTCCAAATTTAAATCTCTACCCTGTTATTAAACAGTCCTTACGGATTTGGTTTCAGTTTCACAATTTTTAAAATCTTAAACAATTTAAATTGTCTAGCTCTTTATATCAAAATTTTTCATTTAAACCTTCAATAACCGATCTCATTTTTCTCTTATGGAGAAATAAGGGGATCTGTTTTTTGCAGATTTATTTTGTGATGGTCAATTGATGACTTTTGAAGAATTGATTAGCAAACATTCTCCCTCTCATACACACTTGCTGCAATATTTTCAGGTTAGACTTTTTTTACAAAAATACTTATCTAAGTTTCCATATATGCAAGAATCTGATTTGTTGGATACTACTTTGAATATGAATCCTTTAGTAAGAGGTTCCATTGGTAGAATTTATAATTTATTTTTACTACAAAAAGATAACCTCTCACTGAAGATTAAACAAGATTGGGAGAGAGAACTTAATATGACCTTTGTTAATGAAGATTGGTTACGAGCTCTGAAATGGTCAATTCTTCTTCGATACGTCCCAATCACTGTTTAATTCAATTTAAAATTGTTCACTGTTATTATTTAACAAAGGAGAGACTATCCAAAATATTTCCTAACATAGACAATTACTGCAATAGGTGTAAAACTGAAGCAGCCACTTTGTCACATATGTTCTGGTCATGTTCTTCATTAAAATCTTCTTGGAAATCTTTATTTTCTACAATTTCTAAAGCTCTGAAAATTAATTTACAACCTAATACATTGACTGTTCTATTTGGAATAGTTCCGCATCATATTCAGGGTATTTCATCTTCAGATCAACATGTAATTGCATTTGTTACATTGTTGGCAAGAAGGGCTATTTTATTAAAATGTAAAGATACCTCTGCCCCTACAATGGTTTTCTCAAAAAATTTTATGTCATACTTTGAAAAAAATTAGAAGTAGAACTTTTAATCCTCCATTTGATTTTGAGAGAAGATGGGGCTCTTTTGCAAAATATTATCATTTAATTTAAATTATTTTATATGGTTTCCTTCCAATTTTTTTTATATAAACGTGAACTGGCGGTTGATGATTGTGCTGCCTTTATGGCAGTTATTTAGTTTATAATATTTTCGCTTAGTAATTTGTTTGTTAGCATTTTTTAGTTAAAGTTAGGATTGTTTAAGTAAATCCGTTGTCTGTAATATATCGCGGCATGCGATGACGTCACATCCAGTTTCACCGTGTCCTGTGGGAAAATACCGGTTTGGGATAAACGCAAGGGTGGGGGCACTCACATGTGCCAGTCCAGCGCAAGTAAGGTTGTTTTCTATGCACCAGAAACATAGTGAAAGCAATGCTGTAAGTCATAGATAAGCGATATGTTGAATTAAAATGTTAACGCTGATTCTGTTAAAAGTAACGACGGTCGATAAGGTTTATGTTTCCGTTAGTTAAAGAGTCGGGACAGTTTGTGTTGAAGTGTATTTAAAGCAGTCAATGGCGTAGATAGATTCTACTGTATGCTGCACTTTAATGTAATGTAGTTGTTGTAGTTTTACCGTTGCAAGTATTCACGATGTAAATGTGATATCCAGAAGGAAACAAATACTGTACCAATCTTGTATTGTTTTATCAACAGTTTTCACCATACATTAATGTGGAAGAGTGAACAGTAAACGGTTAATCTTACTGTGATTCTGTCTTCATTGACAACGGTTTACCTCGACGTTTAACTCGGGTTCTGTCACACCCGAGCGAGAACGTTACAATGATTCTTCTTCTTTATATATATATAGATGATGGTAAGACGTATTGCTCCGGGAGTTGGTTCCTAATGTTTTTTCCCTTCTTTTTTTTATTCTTTTTTTCTTTTTCCTTCTCTTGTAGTTAGTGGGGTTTCTTTTTATTTAGTTAGTTGGGGTTCTCTTTTTACCTTTTCTTTATAAAAATGTTTTTTTCATTTTTATATATTATTCTTTTTTGATAAGTTTTTTTCATCAGCATTATTAATTGTATATATATCTCAACTTGAAGTTTTGTATCATTTTATAGCTGTAGAAGATTATGTATCAATAAAAATATTCCAAATTGAAAAAGAACTCTGCTTCACATTCCCATTCGGATATGTCCATACATGGCTTCCTCTACTGCCATGATGAGGCCAAATTCAGGTTGGAGCAGCAACACCTCATGTACCGTCTGGGTAGACTCCAGCCCCTTGGCATGAATATTGAATTCTCCAACTTCCGGTAATTCCCTCCCCCTCCCTTCCCCCATCCCAGTTGCACTCTGCCTCCTCCTCCAGCTGTCTACCACCACTCTCATGATTCTGCCCTCTTCTACTACCCAAAGTGCTTTCCCCTTACATTCTTTCTTCACCTTTCCTGCCTATCCCCTCCCCCACGACTTGATCTTTCCTCTTACTGGTTTTTCACCGGCACCAACAGGCCTTCTCCTTCCTACCACCCCCCCTTCCATATCGGACCCCTCCCCCCTCCCTATTCCGTCCTGACGAAGGGTGTCAGCCTGAAACGTTAGCTGCTCACGTCCACGGATGCTACCCGGCCTGCTGAGTTCCTCCAGCATGTTGTACGTGTTGCTGTAGACAAGGGAATTTGATTGTATTGCAGTTAGAAGTGAAGGTTGCTGTTGTAATTATTTCTGTTACCCAAACTGTATAATGTGCGTGTTTTGCTAAACCAGAGTCAATTTATCAGTTGTTCACTTCAGTGCTGTACTGTGGGTAAGATTTTTTATTTGAAACTAAAAGGTATTTTTAATGCCAATCTGAAAGAAAATGTCATTTTCATTAACATATAAAACTCAGATAACCTGGCATCCTCGGGACTTCAGTGCTGCAAGCCTCACAGATGTTCTAAATTACTGGATGCCTGTCTATTAACATGAAAGCAATTTAATTTCCTTGTTTCACATGTTACACAGTATTACAATATTCTTCCAATGAAAGAGTATGGGGAATAGAACCCAATCAATTTCAGTTTATGCATTTCAGATTGACTACAGGTATCCCAACACTTTCTCACATTGGATCCACAGCTTTGGCCACATTACACAACCCCAACTCAAACTCTTTAGAGTGTGCATGGTTCACAAGCATTAGGATTTCTGAACAACTGGGTGCAGGCTTCTCGTTTTAAATGTATTAGTACCTGGTAATGCTTGCATTTATATAGTGAAATGAAGGAAAGAAATTCCCAAGGTATTCTGAAGGAGTGATTTTGTTCCAAATTCAATACATGAAATCACAGAAAACACACTTAGAAAATGACTTAGAATCTTAAATTAAGTCATTGGCTACTTTCTCAGATCATCCAAAAGGACCCCAACCTTGACGTGGTTTGGAGGTTCATGTGCCTTAATGACCTGGAGAACTACATCGGCTGAAGTCAGGGCTTTAAGCATTGGCTATTTGTAGGATCACACATGTGATACAGGTCAAAGGGTAGAAGCCAGACTAAGAGTGGTCCACCAATCCTCCAGGTTCAGGGGTTCAGCTCAGCTAACAACTTTGACTAATCAAACAAAACTGTTTGAAACAGCAATGAAAATCCTTTTACATCCGAATGCAACAGTATTCTTGAGTCTCCACCTGGGACTTGCATGACTGACAGTAAACCAAGATGAAGCTACTGAAGGAAGCCCTGAACACTATCAGAGATGGAGAACCTTCATTGCTGCCCAAAATGCCAGTGGCATAACACGCAAAAGAAGATCTTCTTTTACTCAAATAAAGTAAAACCTCCCAAACAAAATTTTAAGCACTACTTTAATTTTAGACACTTTTCTGATTCACAGCTTTGCCATTGTCTCACTCCACCACTCCTGTACTTTTCTATAAACCCACCAACCTTCTGAAATATTAACACTTAAAAACTTTCCATGTCTCCCTAATTCTTTGAGATAATTCTAAAGTGAGAACTTCAGCAGCTAAAAATACAACCACTATCCGTGCAGTGAGTAAACTCTGGAATAATTTACAACCAAAATTGAAGGGCTAGAGATATTTCAAAGGGTCAGAAAAGGTTGGGGAAGAGTAGAATAAGGGAGAGAACATTTTGAGAAAAAGAAAACGGTGCTAAATTAAAATTCTGCTTAACCTTGCAACTGACTGTCTCCACACTACCAAGAAGGATACCAAAAGAATTTTCTTCTGGTTATAAACCAGAAACAATTTGATTCAATCAGCACAGGGATGAAGGGTGCAATTTTTGATGAGACTACTTCACCATTTACCAATTAAAATAGGGAAATCACTTAGAGTCCAGTCACTTTGGGAGTAGGCTAAAGCCAGGATCAAATCTAGAAGGAGTATAATACTTCCAGTCCAACCAACCAACCTGTCAAGGCAAGCACCTCCTACTCCACCTGGGTCGAGTTTACAGGTAGCACACTGGCCTCAACAATACCTAAGAAATACAGGGGTAGCAAGTTAGCATCATCCCCAAGGAAATGCCAAAGAAAGGGCCGAGAAATGGGCCGAGAGGGGAGAAGAATTATTTAAGACAAGCTAAAGCAAACAAAAACCACTTCACAACCCTATCTGGAATAACGAGAAATTTTGGCTGGTGTCAAACAAATCTGTAAGTGGCCCAGTTGTATAAATTTAACGAACATAAATAAAATAATAAACTGAACATCCTATTTTAGAGGTGGAAAACATTTTTATGGGTGGGGCACTCTAGTTAGAGCGCACATTAAAATGTATAATCATATCACAAAAGAATTATCACAAACAAGAAAATCTGCAGATGCTGAAAATTCAAGTAACACACAAATTGCTGGAGGTGCTCAGCAGGCCAGGCAGCAACCATGGAAGAGTACAGTCGACACTCCACAACCCGAAACAGTGACTGCACTTTAATCCCGTCCTGGGTTGGCCTCCCGAGTTCCTCCAGCATTTTGTGTGTGTTGCCGCAAAAGAAGTAACCCATCCGTGTTTTACTTGAAAGAACTGACAATAAACACACTACAAAATGTTTAAGCTCCTTTGTACAATTCTTGAGAATGATCTTTTAAAGGAAACTTGAGTCAGACTCCATTTTATGCCCTGCAGTTCAAATAAACCTGCTTTACCCTGAGGAGAGGAACAGCCGCACACTGACACCTTACCTGCCGCAGAGGTGAGCCACACAACAATCAGAAACACCATCATCTTGAAAAGAAAGGAAACCTAAAAAAAACTGAATACTTCCCCATCAAAATTATAGAGAAACAAATAGAGTCAAACATCAAATCATTTAATTACTTTCAAAATCAAATGATTAAAAATAAAAAATAAAAAGAGCAAAATCACAGTAATATTAAATTAGATGACACCATTGGAGCAAATCCTGAGACCCTACAACTGACCTTGTATTTCTCATGTCTTACCGATCTCCTGGGAAGGGGATTAAATGTAAACAACGATACCCACTTCGGTACCTGCCTCTAGACAGTGACCTCGGGGGCACCCAAAATCGGGAGGGGTAAACAGATAGAAATACTTCCATGCACTTAGAAATATGGAAACCGTATGAGAAACTAATTTGTGATTTAGTGGGAGATTCAGTTTGTCCCGGAAGTCCATGCAGCATAACCCTCAAACCCGAAGGCTGGATCACTGGATCAGACCGAGCCCCCGCCCCTCGTTTTACCTGAAAGTCGGAGCAGAGCCAAGACCGCGACCACCCGGGGTAAGAGGCGCGGCAGAAATTTCCCGGCGCGGCCCATGCCCTCTTCACTTTTCTTCATTTCTCCGTGTGAACGTCGAGGCTGTGACGGACTCGCACTTCACTTTCGCGAGGGCGAGGCGCTGCGCCTGAGCAGTCTCGCTGAGGGCAGAAACCCCCAACCCGAGTCGTGTTGCGCCACCATTTTCATCGTCGGCGGGCGAGAGAGCCGAGGCAACCTGGGCATCGACGAGCTTTCATCCCACCGGTCCAGAACACTTACAACTTTATAATATTTTCGCTTTAGTAATTCGTTGTTATCGTTTTCTAGTTAAAGTTACGGTTGTTTAAAGTAAATTCGTCGTCTGTGATGTATCGCGGCGTGCGATGACGTCACAATCGGTTTCGCCGCGTCTTGTGGGAAAACACCGGTTTGGAGAAACTTGTGTCTGCAGGGTCAGTGCGAGTAAAGTTTTCATTCTACCCACTAGAAACATTAGAGAAGCAACGCCGTAAATTCATGAGATAATCGATATGTTGAATTAAAAATGTTAATGCTGATTCTGTTAAAAGTAATGACGGTTGATAAAGTTTATGTTTTTTGTTATTTAAAGAGTTGCGGATAGTTTGTGTTGAAGTGTATTTAAAGCCAGTCGATGGCGTAGGTAGATTCTGACTGTATGTTGCACTTTAATGTAATATAGTTGTTGTAGTTTTACTTTTGCAAGTATTTATGATGTAAATGTGATGTCAAGAAGAAAACAAATACTGTATATATTTTGTATTGTTTTATCAACAGTTTTCACCATACGTTAATGTGGAAGAGTGAACAGTAAACGGTTAATCTTACTGGGACCGCCTCATAGATTGGTTTATGCTTGGTGTTTAGTTCAGAGTTCTTTTACACCTGTGCGAGAACACTACAGTGAAAAGGCGGCATTACCAGGTGTTTCAAGTGCTGCAATGACATCACGATCCAGCATCAAGTTGTTGCCATCCAGCGCCAGGGGCAGTAGGGCATCAACAAGTAAGGCTGCCCCTGCAAGAGCTAAGGCAGAAGCCGCCAAGGTGCGAGCGTTGTACGCCGAACAAGAAGCAAAATTGAAAAAGGAAGCAGCTGCCAGAGAAGCCGAAAACCAGTTGGAAAAGGTAAGGATAGAGTCAGAGTTAGAAGTGCTGACGCTACACCGAGAAGCAGAAGCTGCCAGGGTGGAAGCAGAGATATTAGAAAGTGCTGAAGAAATGCATGTTCTGGATGACGTAAAATCTACTTCAGTAAGGACCAGATTGGAACGCACAAGCGACTATGTCCGATCTCAAATGGACTTGAAGATTCGTTCTTCCTCTCCATACTTAAATGCTAACATCTCACCTCACGAGGAGTCTCAGAGAGGCCCAATTGCATCACATCCATCTGAGGAAGACAATTTACCCTTGCAACTCCGCGATGAATTCAAGAATGAAAGGGCTGATGACAAATACTTCTCGACACCAAACTTACCAGATTTGGCGAAAGGAGAGGCAAAGGCTGAATTCAGAACAGCAAATTCCATAACAAATGTACACCCTCAGTCATATACCCTTCGACATATCCCCCCAGCCAGCATGCCACTAGTAGTTGAACCCATGGCACAGTATTTAGCACGACGAGATCTCGTCACTTCAGGACTATACCAGTTTGACAATAAACCTGAAAATTACCGTGCATGGTACTCCTCATTTGCCAACGCTATCCACAGAGTCCAGCTCGGAGCAACCCAAGAGTTGGATCTTATGGCGAAGTGGCTGGGAAAAGAATCATGCGAACAGGTGAGACGCATACGTTCAGTGTACATTAACAACCCCAAGCTAGCCTTACGCAAAGCATGGGAGAGACTTCAGGAGTGCTATGCAGCCCCTGAAATTATTGAAATGGCACTATTTCGACGTCTGGAAAATTTTCCTAAGGTGTCAGCCAAGCACCACACTAAGTTAAGAGAGCTCGGAGATTTACTCATGGAGATTCAAGGTGCCAAAGAAGATGGCTATTTAACTGGTCTATCATACCTAGCTCATACGGGATTAGACCAATCGTGGACAAACTTCCATTTGGGCTGCAGGAAAGGTGGGTGTCTGTTGGCTCAGAGTACAAGGAAGAGAACGATGGTCGATTCCCTCCCTTTGAGTATTTCACTAGGTTTGTGTGCAAGGAGGCGAAGAAGCGAAACGACCCTAGCTTCATGAGTCCAGGTAGCAGTACAATTTACACCAAGCCAGTTAAATCCACTTTGAATAATTTCAACATTAATAAACCTGTCTCAGTGTGTAAAACTGAAGCCTTTACAACTAACAATGACCCTAGCAAGAATTGTCCATTGCACAACAAACCCCACCCCCTCAAAAAATGCAGAATGTTTAGGAAAAAAACCCCTTGAAGAGAGGATGGCCCTTCTCAAGGAGAAAAAAATATGTTTTAAATGCTGTTCCTCTACCTCTCACCTTGCTAGAGAGTGTACGATCTCCGTGAAGTGCCCGGAATGTAATAGCACTAATCACGATGGGGCCATGCATCCCGGCCTGTTAACGGAAACCGACAAAGCTCCTTCACCCTCACAACAGGACAGCGGGGAGGGAGAGGCTCACTCCAGTACAACTGTTGTCAGCTCGAGCTGCACAGAAGTTTGTGGTCAAGCTCAGTCAAGCCGTTCTTGTTCAAAGATCTGCCTCACTAAGGTGTACCCTAAGGAGCCAAAGACAAGGCCATCAAAGCCTCTGTTATTCTGGACGATCAGAGCAATCGCTCACTTGTCAGACCAGAGTTCTTTGACTTGTTCAACATTGAGAGTAATCAGTTCCCATACTACCTTAGAACTTGCTCAGGCAGCGTGGAAACATATGGAAGGAAGGCAGAAGGCTTCCAGCTCGAGTCCCTGGACGGTAAAGTTGTCATCTGTCTCCCTCCACTCTTACGAGTGCAATGAAATTTTGAATAACTGCACTGAGATCCCGACGCCAAGTGCAGTGCTACACCAGCCACATCTCCACCACATTGCCAAGCACATCCCAGAACTGAATCCAAAAGCAGAAATACTCCTGCTATTAGGAAGAGATGTTCTCCAGGTGCACAAGGTTAGGCAGCAGGTCAATGGACCACACGACGCCCCCTTTGCGCAACGCCTGCATCTGGGCTGGGGGGTAATAGGAGAGGTGTGCCTTGGCAATGTACACAAACCGACAGTTAACACACTCAAGACCAATGTGCTAGAGAGTGGCCGCCATTCAATTTTTCAACCCTGCACAAGTTTCATGTGCGTCCAGGAAGCACAACAAGGCTTTAACAAATGTAAAGTAACCGACAAGACGCTGGGTCAGTCAGTCTTCGCTCAAACTGAGCATGATAATAAACTTGCTCCATCAGCACAAGACGCCATTTTCTTAAAAATAATGGACACCAAGGTCTTCAGAGACGAAGCAAATAATTGGGTCACCCCACTACCTTTCAGAGAACCATGCCAGCGCTTGCCAAACAACAAAAAGCAGGCAGTCAAGCGGTTCACGTCCTTGCAAAAAACCCTGAAAAGGAAACCTGAGATACAGCAACAATACGTAGCATTTATGGAGAAGATCTTCACTAATGGACATGCTGAAGTAGCACCGCCACTGAGGGTAGGCGAGGAGTGCTGGTACCTCCCAACGTTTGGGGTTTACCACCCACAAAAGCCCAATCAGATCAGGGTGGTCTTTGACTCCAGTGCTCAGTGCGCTGGTATCTCCCTTAATGACGTGCTCCTTACAGGCCCCAACCTTAACAATACCCTTCTCGGGGTCCTGCTGCGCTTCCGGAAGGAGAAGGTCGCAATCTTAGCGGACATCCAGCAGATGTTCCATTGCTTCTTAGTACAGGAGGACCATCGCAATTTCCTCCGTTTCTTATGGCACAAATGTAACTTACCTCGCACTGTGGACGAATTGGCCCAGGCAAAAGACCTCATCTTTAAAGCAACTCAAAGAGCAGCTTTTGCAAGGGAGTTTTCGGCTCTCCAAGCTAATAAACCAATACCAAAGGACAGCCCTTTGAGGAAATTCAACCCGATCATGAAGAACGATATCATTTGCATTGGAGGCCGGTTAATACACTCCCACCTTCCAGCTGCAGAAAAGAGCCCAGTAATCCTGCCCAAAGACAGCCATGTGTCCTTACTGCTCACTCGCCATCACCATGAACAGGTAAGGCATCAGGGCCGTCACCTGATGGAAGGAGCAATCAGGGCAGCGGGACTGTGGATCTTGGGAGGGAAAACACTGATCAATTCAGTACTCCACAAATGTGTAACCTGCAGGAAACTGCGAGGCAAGTTGGAAGCTCAACGTATGGCGGACCTCCCACCAGAACGCCTCGAAGCCTGCCCTCCTTTTACATATGTGGGGCTCGATGTATTTGGTCTCCGGACTATCACTACAAGACGCACCAGAGGAGGACAAGCAGAGAGCAAGCGGTGGGCCATCATGTTTAGCTGCACGAGTTCAAGAGTGGTACACATTGAGGTAATCGAATCTTTGGATACATCCAGCTGCATTAACGCTCTCCGGCGCTTCTTTGCGCTAAGAGGCCCTGCAAAACAGTTAAGGTCTGATTGCGGCACGAACTTTGTTGGAGCGTCCAAGGAGCTGGGGATGGACAAAACGGTGCAAAGGTACCTCAGTCAGCAGGGATGCAACTGGGAGTTTAACACACCATACGCCTCGCGCATGGGAGCGGATGATTGGTATCGCCAGAAGAATTCTTGATTCAATGTTTCTGCAGCAATGCACCCGACTGACCCACGAGGTATTGTGCACACTAATGGCAGAGGTCACAGCTATTATAAATGCACGACCACTCCTACCTGTGTCTTCTGAACCAGAAAACCCCTTCATACTCTCGCCATCAATGCTCCTTATGCAGAAGGCAGGAGCTCCCCCTCCACCAGGGAACTTCTCTGATAAGGATTTGTACACAAAGCAATGGAGACAGTTTCAGGCTCTGGCAAATCGGTTCTGGTCTCGTTGGAGACATGAATATCTACCTTTGTTGCAACACAGACAAAAGTGGACAGAACCCCGAAGGAATCTTCAAGTTGGAGATTTAGTCCTGCTCAGGGACAAGCAAATTGCCCGTAACTGCTGGCCAATGGCCAGAATCACTGCCACATTCCCCAGTAGGGATGGACATGTCAGGAAGGTTGAGTTGAAAACTTCTGACCAAGGTGATGTGAAAATTTACCAAAGGCCAGTTGCAGAAGTCATTCTACTTCTCCCTAAGGTCTGATTTAGAGACTGAAGTTTTGTATTATGTTCATTGTGACCTTACGAAGGTCAGGCGGGGAGTGTGTTGCCTTTAAGGCATTTGTTTAGTTTATTATATTTTCGCTTTAGTAATTCGTTGTTATCGTTTTCTAGTTAAAGTTAAGGTTGTTTAAAGTAAATTCATTGTCTGTGATATATCACGGCATGTGATGACATCACACCCGGTTTCGCCACGTCTTGTGGGAAAATACTGGTTTGGAGAAACGGGAAGGAGGGGGCTTATGTGTGCAGGATCAGCGCGAGAAAAGTTTTCTTTCTACGGACTAGAAACATTAGAGAAGCAACGCCGTAAGTTCATGAGATAATCGATATGTTGAATAAAAATGTTAACGCTGATGCTGTTAAAAGTAATGACGGTTGATAAAGTTTATGTTTTTTGTTATTTAAAGAGTTGCGGATAGTTTGTGTTGAAGTGTATTTAAAGCCAGTCGATGGCGTAGGTAGATTTTGACTGTATGTTGCACTTTAATGTAATATAGTTGTTGTAGTTTTACTTTTGCAAGTATTTATGATATAAATGTGATGTCAAGAAGGAAACAAATACTGTATATATTTTGTATTGTTTTATCAACAGTTTTCCCCATACGTTAATGTGGAAGAGTGAACAGTAAACGGTTAATCTTACTGGGACCGCCCCATTGATTGGTTTATGCTTGGTGTTTATTTCAGAGTTCTTTTACACCTGTGCGAGAACACTAGTTAGTATTGAGAAATATACCTGACATAATCACTATATATACCTGAAATATAACCACTATGTACTAGCTATTTACTACACTATGTAATCACTCCTATGTACTGAATATTACTATGTATTATTTTACTAGACCCATTTTGCTATGTATTGTTTTACTAGATACCTTGTATTCTCTTAGCTACATACTGTGGCAGTTAAAGAACACCTGTTTAGCTAGCAGCACTGATTCGCTGAAATGTACTCCATGTATTATACTCAGCCCTTGTTTATTAAGAGATAACGGCGGCGGACAGGATGGTACGAGCAGAAAATGTAATGTGAGGGAGGTTAAGGAGGCTGACTGAGAAACAATTTGTGATTTAGTGGGAGATTCACTTTGTCCCGGAAGTCCATGCAGCATAACCCTCAAACCCGAAGGCTGGATCACTGGATCAGACCGAGCCCCCGCCCCTCGTTTTACCTGAAAGTCGGAGCAGAGCCAAGACCGCGACCACCCGGGGTAAGAGGCCCGGCCCATGGCCTCTTCACTTTTCTTCATTTCTCCGTGTGAACGTCGAGGCTGTGACGGACTCGCACTTCACTTTCGCGAGGGCGAGGCGCTGCGCCTGAGCAGTCTCGCTGAGGGCAGAAACCCCCAACCCGAGTCGTGTTCCGCCACCATTTTCATCGTCGGCGGGCGAGACAGCCGAGGCAACCTGGGCATCGACGAGCTTTCATCCCACCGGTCCAGAACACTTACAACTCAGGATGCCGCGGAACGCTGTGTGTTACAATGACTGTGCAGCTTCAGAAAGCCGATCATGGCAGAAAGAGCAACAACTCCTGATCAGTGCCCTCCTCATTGGGATGTCTCCCATCGCCGCTCCCTTTCTGTTCCCATTCCCTCCCCTCAGTGTCATCTCCCATCTCCCCTCTACTTCATGACGTTATTTAATAATATATTGATTTTTTCAGCAAACCGATTGGTGACGTAAGATGCTGAGACTGGAACAAAAAATGGTAACTTTGTTTTTTCTTCCGATATGGTCTGAGGTACACTGAAAGCACTTGTCTTGCATACCGTCCGTACAAATCAATTCATCACAACAGTGCAAGATAAAACAACCCGTTGGATGAGCTGAGCGTCTCACTTGGCATCTGTAAATGAAAATAGACAGTTGACATTCCGGATCGAGAACTATCATCTGGACTGTCCATTTCCCTCAGCTGATGATGCCTGATCTGCAGTATTCCTCCAACTGGAATACCAGTATACCAAGCTGCAGATACCAGCTTAAATTTGAAGGCTCTTGTGCCTTCATATTTAAATTAAGCCATGGAACCAGGGGCTGGGGGATTTGAAGGGGTGCACAGCAAACATCACCGGATGAGCCAGATTCCTTATTATTTCCAAGTCGTTGAATAGCAGATTAATGTCGTTTTACTGTAGTGAGCTATTGGAGCTGGAGGTCGACACGTTCCTGAGGTGCTGATAGGTGTCATGCTGGAGTATTAGACTAAGTGGATAGTGGAAGTGTTGGTGTAATTAATAAATCACTTGGGAAGAATATACTGTACAGACTTTTTTTTACAGAGGACACCGGAATTGAACTCAGAACGCTGATGCCCTGAGCTGTAACAGTGTCCTGCTAACTGCAATGCTACTCGATATACAATATTGTGCTTATACTCTCCAGGACACTTTTGAAGTGTTATTATTGATAATAAAAGATAATGATGCACGTGGTTATATTGACTTGGATGGAAGATTGGCTGGCTAACAGGAAAATGGGTAGACTATATAAGTAGGTATTTTTCTGTTTGGAAATATACAGAGAGAGGAGTGTTACATGGATTTTTACTAAGGCCTCAGCTTTACATATAACAGAAGGTGTGGTTGCTAATTTTGCTTTTGACACAAAGGCACAAAAATCATTGTGAAGAAGTCAAAAAGAGGCTATAAATTGATGCAGATAGATTAAGGGGTAATTATTAATCTGGCAAAGGGAGCACAATGTTAAAATATTTAAATGTCAGTATGAAAAGAAACATAATGAGAGATTGCAGAGCTGAGGGATAAATAGACTGGGTGTGCATGAATCCCAACCGATTCGTATTCAGTTGCAACAAATTTTGGAAAGCTTACAGAATATTATTTTTTATTAATAGAGGAAATTGCATACCAAAGTAGGGAGGTTATGTTTTAGCTAAATGATGCTTTAGTCATCTGGAGAACTTGTACAGTACTGGTCTCCTTAGTTAGGGGAATATATTGATATAATGGAAGCAGTTCAGACAAAATTTACTGAACTGATTCTGGAATAAGAGGGTTGAAGAAAGTTTAGATAGTCTGAGATAGTATCTGCTGACACTTACAAGAAAGGGGGACTTGACTGAAAGAAAGAAAATCCTGAGGGTAGTCATAGGATGAATAGAGGCTTCCTCATATGGAAGAATATAAACTATTATAAACACAGTTAAAAATAAAAGGATGGCTAAACAGAGCTTGTACATGCTGGAAATGCTGCTTTATTTTGCACCCCAGGCTGGGAATTCACCACTTCCTCAAAGTTGCCAGCCTCTGGTTTTTCGTGATAAATTCTACTCTGTTGCTGAAAATTTTACAAAATGAAATGATGGGGCTAACATTGTCTTTGATCTCCACCACCAAACAATCTGTCAGTGTCTGTCTCCATTTATCATTCATCTGCCCCAGTCTTTCAATTCCACCACTGCTCCCTCCCCTACCTGGCACTACCTGCCTGTCAGTTTACACCCCTCAGGTGCACCGATCACTTTGGAGTCCATTCAAGTCGCTCCCCTTACCCTCTCCATGCCAGACATCTCACCTCTCCATTCTGAATCTTGGTGTAGGTTTCCGACCAGAAACATAGATAATTTCCTTCCTTCCACCGATGCTGCCAAACATGCTGAATTCCTCCAGCAGACTGCATGTTGCTGATCCAGCATCTGCAGTCTCTTGTTTTTCCAATCTGCCACTGGGTGTCACATTTAATTTGCAATTTAAATGTTTCTTAAAAATATGACTTAAGTCTGGATTAACAACAATGTTTTTTTAAGTATAATTAAAATTGATAAACATGATTGTATCATTATCTTGTAAGAAAAATGCATGATTTTTTAAAAGAAAACACTTGAGCATAGTTTATTTTAATGATTACCAGACACTTGAAAGGAACAATGCAAAAAAAACCTTTCCCTGCTGCTTCCCATGCATTTGAGCCCCCAGTGAATGGTAGCTAGAGCTGATAGTACATCAATTATTTGCTACTTCAAGGACCTTTTACCAGAAACTTCCATTCATGTCATACATTCAGCATACCTCCCAAAGTTGACACTGCTTTACATAAAGTAATATTACATCAGATAAACAAGTGTCAGGAAGTTTGAAACAGGTTAGAGTGGTGGAGATATTTAGGAAAATAATTTCAGATCTCAAGCTTACAAACTGGAGACTCTGAGATCCACAATTAGGAAATGCTTTCTGAGGCTGGTTATGGCATGCAGCCTTCTAGACAAATTTTACCCACTGCCAGATGCTATCCTTGGCCCTACATCACTAGAGCATTTCAATGGTAAACACCTACTTTAGACTATTGCTTATTGATTACAACTCTTTCTTCTATAATTCCAAGCTCACTAATCTCCAAATTCCAAGATCTTAGATACACCTTCCTTTACAACTGAAGCCTCAACTTCCTGACCAACAGACCACTAGTAAGGGTAGGTAGTGACACCTCTGCCATGATCATCCTCAACACTCGCACACCACAGCCCGTTACTGCATTTCCTGTACACTCATGATTGTGTGACCAGTTTATGCTCTAACTCCATCTCTATTTATAGACAGGCCTTGAACAACAGTCCAGTAGCATGCACCATGATCAATTTACGATCAGAACATCACAAGCTGAAAACAGGCGTGACCTCGTGTGCCTTCAAAGTTTACGATATGTGGAGAGAGAGCAATAGAGTGACTTGATCCTCATGATGAGGACCACTTACCTGAGGCAGACGCACCTGTTCAAGAATCTCCATCTGCTCCAACACTTCCAGGAACCTATATCAGATTGGATTGTTTATCTGTCCCACCACAGTGATATATCCATAGCCTAACAGCTTAGGGCAAGTGACTGAAGAGGCAGAATAATCCACTCACTTTGCCAGAGCATTCAGGTAGTCTACCCCGACCTCCATTAATTTAGTGTTTTTTTTTGGTGAGTTGTAATGTTGAAAACATTTCAAAAAAATGAGACTGCTCTTAAAACAAAAGGGAATTGGTGAAAAAAGGAGGAATACAGAGAGAGAGAAAAATTGTTAAAAACAAAGCAAAAGATTGTCATGATGTTGGCAGTTCTTTTCGATGTTTATGTAAGGAGCATAAGTTAGGTGCTATGGGTAAAGTGAACTGAATTATTCAGTATCAGTGTCTATAATTTCAAAGCAGTTCTATAGGTAAAAAGTGCATATAGTTTTTTTTTCAAGAAGGGGAGATGTAGCAGTAGTTAATAGTATTATTCCTATACCACTTCCACATGAGAGGAGTTCACATACCGAACAAGCTCGGATAACAAAGTTCAGTTGAGTATTCTACAGACTGTCGTCCTGGTGTGCTCTGCACTATCCTTCAATAACAAACACAACAGGTCACACAGCATCTGGAGTTTTGTGAGTAGTTTTGTGCCTCTTATTTAAATGACCTCGTAAGAAAAGATATGTTTGCACTGGGGAGAGTCCAGAGGAGGTTCATGAGAATATCCTGGGAGTGGAAGAAAGGATTAACACATGTGGAGCATTTGTTGGCACTAGACCCGTACTCACTGAAGATTAAATGAATGAGGGGAGTTCCAAATAGAGTGATGTGAATTGTATATTTCATTAGAGTCATTGGACACTACAGCATAGAAATTGACTGGATGGGCCAAAGGGTCTATGTCAAAACATTAATCTACCTAGTCCCGTTGAACTGTCCCTGGACCATAGCCCTCCATAGCCGTCATCCATGTAGCTATTCAAATCTCTTTTAGATGCTGAAATCAAACCCCCATCCATGACTTAGAACCATACCATAGAACACTACAGCACAGTACAGGCCCTTCAGCCTTCCATGTTGTGCTGACCCATATAATCCTTTAAAAAAAAGTACTAAACCCACACTACCCCATAACCCTCCATTTTTCTTTCATCCATGTGCCTGTCCAAGAGGCTCTTAAATACCCGTTTTAGTCTCCACCACCATCCCTGGCAAGTCATTCCAGGCACTCACAACCCTCTGTGTAAAAAACTTACCCCCGATGTCTCCCCTAAACTTCCCTCCCTTAATTTTGTACCTATGCCCTCTGATGTTTGCTGTTGGTGCCCTGGGAAACAGGTACTGACTATCCACCCTTATCTATGCCTCTCATAATCTTGTGGACCTCTATCAAGTCCCCTCTCATTCTTCTACGCTCCAAAGAGAAAATTCCCAGCTCTGCTAACCTTGCTTCATAGGACTTATTCTCCAATCCAGGCAACATCCTGGTAAATCTCCTCTGCACCCTCTCCATAGCTTCCACATCCTTCCTATAATGAGGTGACCAGAACTGAACACAATACTCTAAGTGCAGTCTCACCAGAGATTTGTAGAGTTGCAACATGACCTCTCTACTCTTGAACTCAATCCCCCTGTTAATGAAGCTAGCAACCCATAGGCCTTCTTAACTACCCTATCAACCTGTGCAGCAACCTTGAGGGATGTATGGATTTGAACCCCAAGGTCCCTTTGTTCATCCACACTCTTAAGTAACTGACCATTAATCCTGTACTCAGTTTTCTGGTTTGTCCTTCTAAAATGCATCACCTCACACTTGTCCGGATTGAACTCCATATGTCATTTTTCTGCCCAACTCTGCAGCCTGTCTATATCCTCTTGTAACCTTCGACCACCTACAGCTCCATCCACAACTCCTCCAATCTTTGTGTCATCCGCAATCTTACTCACCCATCCTTCCGCCTCTACATCCAGGTCATTAATAAAAATCACAAACAGCAGGTGTCCCAAGACAGATCCCTGCGGCACTCCACTAGTCACCGACCTCCAGGCAGAATACTTTCCTTCCAAAACTACCCTCTGCTTTCTTCCTTTAAGCCAATTATTTTTTATCCTAACAGCCAAGGTTCCACTTATCCCATGCCTTATGACTTTCTGGATGAGTTTCTCATGAGGGACCTTGTCAAAGGCTTTGCTAAAGTCCATGTAGACTACATCCACTGCCCTACTCTCATCAATTTCTTTTGTTACCTCCTCAAAAAACTCAATCAGGCTCATGAGGCACGATCTTCCTTTCACAAAGCCATGTTGACTACCATGAGTAGACTGTACTTCTCCAAATGCTCGTAGATCCTATCCTTAACAATCCTTTCCAGTAGTTTGCAGACTCACTGGAAATAGGGTTTCTCCCTATTACCTATTTTAAACAAGGGAACTACATTTGCCACTCTCCAGTCATCCGGCACTTCCCCTGCTGCCAAAGAGGATTCAAAGATCATAGCTAATGCTCCTGCGAGCTCCTCTCTCAATTCCCACAACAACCTGGGGTGTCTCATCTCCGGCCCTGGGGATTTACCAATCTTAATGTTTTTAAGATGATTCAGCACTACTTCTTCCTTAATCTCCATATTGTCCAGCACACAGGCCTGCTCTACTTCGACCTCATCCTGATCAAGATCCTTTTCACTTGTGAATACTGAAGCAAAGTATTCATTTAGGACCTCCCGAACCTCCTCCACCTCCAGGCACGTTGCCCTCTTTATCCCTTAGCGGTCCACCTTTGTTCTTGTGCTGGCAGCTCATTCCACACTCCTACCACCCTCTCTGTGAAGAAGTTCCCCCTCATGTTCCCTTTAAACATTTAATCTTTCACACTTAACACATAACCTCTAGTTGTAGTCTCACCTGATCTCAGTGGAAAAGGCATGCTTGCATTTACCTTATTTCTACCTCTCATAATTTTCTATACCTCTATCAAATCCCCCCCCCCCCCCCAATCTTCTACATTCTAGGGAATAAAGTTCCAGCCTATTCAACCTTTCTGTATAACTCAGGTCATCAAGTCCCAAAACATTCTTGTAAATTTTCTCTACACTCTTTCAATCTTGTTTACATCTTTTCTGTAGGAAGGTACACAATACTCCAAACTGCACACAATATTCCAAATCTGGTGTCTTATACAATTTCAACATAACTTCTCATGTCATTCTACCATACATGAATACCTTTGAATACAACCAAAGGAAACAACGTTCCTCCAGGGCCGAGGTGCAGAACACAGTAGCAACAGTCATATTCAGCACTGGAGGCAGCACACTATCACCGGCTGCAACAGGCAACACCTGCTAATATCAAACAACAATTTGTTCACAAATGCTAGATGTAATTGTTAGGAGGCATTACATTCATATACACAAACTATCACCATTGTTTACTTGGTTTTCTAGAATTCAAATACGTTTAATAAAAATATATTTTAATACAATAAAAAAGACAAGTACATTCATGCTGTATTTGCCCCACAAGAAATTCATCCAAGATTTTCTCTACCAATTCTCCTGGTGCATATCCAAATCCAATTTTACAACCAGTTGTTAACTAGCATACAATTTTCAGTGAATGGTGTATTTGTTCCTTTTCTCACCGCAATTTCCAAGTACCAGATGGACTACCAAATAAATCCCAGTACATCATATTTATCAGCAGTTTCCTTGATCTCTCTGTAATGTTATGCCATAGGCCCCCTCCTTTGTGAGAATCTCAAGAACCCGAGTCAAGAGGGGGGTCAGCTGACCCAAAAGAGGAAGGGACGTGCTGAATAGACCCAGGGAAATGGGAGAGAGAGAGAGAGAGACCACGTTCTCCCAAGAAGCAGAATAAAGGTGACCTTGACTATTGTCTCATGGAGACCACGTGAAAAGCCCTCGGGCAAAGTGGGCTAGTTGAGAGAGAGATCGCATCACCTGCAACCTGATTGACACCTGCGATCCCGTGAAGAAGTATAAAGGAGGGTCTGAGGGGGGGAACCCTCAGACGCACCCAGGAGACGAAGGAAGCACGATATCGATTCCCGTGGGAGCGGGAAGCCATTCTGAAGGAAGCCACGTGCGTTAGATTCCAACTTTTGAATCTGTGGCTAGAACCAACGAAAGACTGCTTTTAGCTAACAACGGGGAAGTCTGCTCCCCTGATTCCAAGGATTTGCTAAGTAAAGACAACGGGCAAGTGTTTATCCTTTCTCAACCATCTCTCTCTCTCCACAACGTGAAAACCCCAGCGGTTCCCAAAAGGGAAAAGCCTGCAAACTTCTGAGTGACTCTTTATATTTCAATTGGACTCAGTATTAACCCCTAGACAACTGTAGAGCTTATTTCTGATTGATTATGGTTACACCGGTGTTTTAGATTGAGTTTGACGATGTATATGATCTGAATGTTTTGTATTAACCATACATTTGTGCCCTTTTCGAATAAAACGTTTGAAAATAGTAGCATCCGACTCAGCTGATCCATCTATCTTTGCTGGTAAGTTACCTGGTTACGGGGTTACGTAACAGTAAAAATTAGAGAACTTTAGGACTTGCATACAAGCATAGATTATTCAGTTATATTGGGGACACCGCTTTAGTTGATTCCATTCTAAGCTTAGGATAACACATGAAAGTTTAGACATTTCACATACATACTTGTACAAAAAGGCTCAATAACTTTGCTGCCCAAACTGACGTAACATATACACGTAAATCTTTAAAATTATGTTAATATACAAAATTTATATATCATCTTCAAATGCGTTCACATGCAGATGGTCTAATATTTAATGACTGATGCCTAAAATTCTTTTGAAAATTAAAACACCTCAGTAAACAGTACACATAATTCTTTGATGCAATCAAGCTTTCTGGTGTCAATGCTGGATTGCAGAAATCCCCTTTCTGGTTTACAATAATTACTAACATTTAAAGACAGAAAAGGGGTTCCACGTACAACTGGGATTGTTACATCCTTGGTACTAAATGGTCTGTGACTGCAATTCTAGTCCACTTTACTGAATTCCAACAACCTTAACATTAGTTCTAAAATGTTAAAACCTTGCAATAATGAAGGGCCAGAGATGCAAGCAGGCCAGGCAGCATCTATGGAAAAGAGTAAACAGTCAATGTTTCTGGCTGAGACCTTTCATCAAGAGTAGGGGCAAAAAGGAGATCAGAGTAAGATGGCTGGGGGAGTGGAGGAAAAAGTACAAAGTGGTAGGTGATAGGTGAAACGGAGTGAGGGAGGGGTGAAGTAAAGAGCTGGGGAGTTGGTTGGATAAAGAGATAAAGGTCTGTGGAAGGGGAAATCAGATAGGAGAGAATTGAAGACCATAGAAGAAAGGGAAGGGGGAGGAGTACCAGAGGAAGGGGATGGGTAGGTAAGGGGATAAGGTGAGAGGGGGAAACGGGAATGGGGAATTTCTAAAGGGGCGGGCAATTACCAGAAGTTTGAAAATCATTTTTCGAAATCAATTTGCCCATGATATTCCTTTAAAACCTTCCAATCCAGGTACTCATCCAAACACAAACATTTTTATTGTACCAATATGAAGCTGTCCCTCATGTCCCTTTTATACTCTTCCCCTCTCACCTTAAACCTGTGCTCTGTAGTTTCTGATTCCTCTGTGTGCATTGCCCCTTCATTCCCCTCAATAGATGCTGCCCAACTTGCTGAGTTCCTCTAGCATTTTGTTGTGTTTCTAGAAAATTTACAATATTGATCCACCTGATTAGCTGGGGGCAAAGGAGGGAGAGAGTCAATGTTCGTAAATGCACTAAGAGTAGGTACATTTTTGTCCAAATGGCACAGGAGTTCAACTGAACTGTAATAAATGATTCAGTGGATTTGTCCAGCAGATTGACATAATTAAATCATTGTGGCTTAATGCATCAGATCAGACAACTCCTTTTGTACACAAGATCTTGGGACACATCTGCCATCCTCAATTAATTTCTCCTTACATCTTCAACTAAATCACTGTCTGCTTCACAATTGTGCAACTTCTGTGACTTAAATAAATGGTATGTTAACTAAACTGGATTAATTTACCAATCAGAATGGTGAATGGATACTGGATGGTAAACTGCAAAAGAACAATGAAGTTGACAGTAAATTATTTTATTCTCAGTTATACAGGCAGTTCCCGGGTTATGTACAAGTTCCGTTCCTGAGTCCATCTTTAAGTCGGAACAAGTACATCCGGTATTATTTAGCGACAGTTAGTCAAACGCTTGTCTTAGTATATAGTATATATTTTACCTTTCTATTCATATAAAACACTTTAGAAACATATGTATTCCAATAATTAAATCACTGCTTTGGTTAGTAATAATTGTAGCTTTCATTGGGGCAGGGCGTTTCACATGCTCCATTATTCTCACTTTATCCATTATCCTTTAAAATTGTTCCAATCGTTGACTGAATGTAGCCTAATGCTTTACCATTGAAGGATGGCGTTCCACCTCTTTCCAAACACTATTATTTTCTCTTTATTTTCAATCGTGATCCCTTCCCGTCAATGGAACAGAAACACTGCGGGCCGTGGGTCCCGAGCTCCGCCAGTTCCCGAGGTCCTAAGGACCACCGCTCTGAGACAGGTTAAACGGGAAAAGTGGGGGCTGTGCTGGGTTTGGGTATTTGATCCTCCACAATATTCCGCGTGGGTATTTAAACTGGAGGTGGCAGTGGTTTTTATTTATGAGGTCAAGTAGCGAGCTCGACATCAACCTGGCACGGATGGTACGGGAATCAGTGGATCGACATCAACCCAGCACGGAAGTGCTCTGTCATTGGATCAAACCCGGGACCTCCGTTCTCAAGCCCGGCGCTGATCTCACTGCGCCACCAGCCGACCGGAACGGAATGGGGGGGGGGGGGGGTGGCGGGGTCAGGGTGAATCTTACTAAGAAAAATTTAAGCCAAATACAAAGTTAAACACTCAACACAGTGTCAATTTCAACGACTTAAAATGGCAGACGGCGTTCTCCTTCCTCGGTTCATAAGTGCGAGTTGTAAGTCAGACATCCATAACTCGGGGACTACCTGTAATTGAAGTGCGGTTTTCAATTTAAAAGGAGATCCCATGCTCACTCTTCCAAAAAATGCTGCATAAATTCAACTTAATATCAAGTCATACTGTTTCATATGTTCTTCCAAATTAAATTCAAGTTGAACTTGGATGTGATGCTTATCATTTGGTTTCGGTGTATAAGTTAGTTCAGTGGTGAAACCGCTAGCATTTTCAAATGGCTTGTTTGTAACATACTCCTTTTCATCAAACGGATAAGCATCTCTGTACCAGATGATATGAGCCTCTTCGAGGGCACATTCTTTAACAACGCAAGAAAGAGTTACTGGTTGACCAATTTTAGGATTTTCTGTGAGGCACTTTATTTCCGAAACCTTCTGCGATTCTTCTGCTGAAAAAAGAATTTACAATAAATAACATGAGAACCTTAAAGGCATTTCAAAAATAAAGACCTACGTGAGTCAGTATGTATTACTGCACTCGCAAAGTCCTTATTTTAATTCTTACAAACTCTAATGTTTATAATAAATTACCAATTTCCACCTGAACTACTGCAGTTGGGTGGATAAGGAATATCATCCAGATGAAATATTTGCTGTCATGGCATAGAATCATGGAATCATAGAGCATAAGAACAGGGCTTTGTCTCAATTCATCAACACTGACCAAGATGCTGGAAGTTAGACACATCTGCCCACATTGAATGTATATCCCTGAACACTACCTGTTCAAATGTCTTCTAGATGTTGTTATTTTACCTGCTCCAATACTTCCTCTGTCAGCTTATTTGATATACTATGTATCATTCTCTGCATCAGGTCCCTTGAAAATTTTTCTCCTGTCACACTTGTACTCTCTAAATTTCAATTCCCTTTGATGCGGAAGAAGATCTGTGCATTCATCCTATGTCCCATATGATATTACACATCTCTAAGATCACCTCTCAGTCACAGATACTCCAACAAATAAAGCACTAGCCTGCTCAGCCTCTCCCTATAACTCACCTCACATTTGACACAACTTCCATGATCTGTTTTTGCTGGTGTAAATTTTATGCTTGTAATTGATGAAACCAGAACTACTACTGCAATCACACAATGACCTGTTTTTGTGTCTTTCCATCTTTATACCACATTACTTTGATTTTCGCAGGAACATAGCCTTTCAAGATGCTAAATGTTGCAGGCTATTTAGCTTGAAGTAGTTCCAAATCACTTTTAATATCAGATATCTCCTCTCAACTTAAACCAATGCTCTCTAGTTTTTCCATTCCCTTTGATGGGAAAAATATTTGTGCATTCATCCTGACTATGCCCCATATTATATTATACACCTGTAAGATCACCTCTCAGTCTTCAATACTCCAATAAATGAAGTCCTAACCTGCTCAGCCTCTCCCTATAACTCACCTCCCTGAGTCCTGGCAACATTCTCATAAATCTGCTTTGCACTCTTTCCAGCCAATGATATCTTTTCTATAAGAAATATCAGATCCACTCTTAACACACTCATCTGGAATATGCTTCTCCTTTCTAGGTATTCTCAACACAGTGGATCACATGCAAGTTCACCTGTCTTGCCTTGTCAGTATTTCACTATCTGAATCACAACCATTCCCCATCACATTTACTAGAGAAGAGACATACAGCAATAAAGGAGTTTATTTGTTAACACAGATGTCACAAATAGGTATCAGGTGAAAGTGTGGGATGCATGCTCGTCAAGATTCTTTACGACAGAGTCAGTATTCATTGCCTTGTGGAAGAGAAGGGAAGTGATCTCGTTTTAAAATGGAGGCCTAAAGTGATTACGAGCATGTTCAGGCATGGAAGTTAGCACCAGAGTCTACCATAAAAATCCAGTCCACGTTAGAGTATTTGAAGAGTTGACGACATGATAAGAACCTCAATGAAAAAGTAGTTCGCCATAAGGTGCTCAAGAGTCTGTTTGGAGATGACTATTTGATTGATATTTACATATATAATCAGAAGAAACAGTTGGTATACAAATGACGTGAGAAATTCAATTTTGTAAAGCTTAATCAGATCTGTGCTTGGCTGTTTCAGTGTATTCTTGTTATCATCTACAGAACAGTGGAAATTTATTGGATATGGGCACCCGAGAAATGAAGGCAGCAATCAGACAGGTCCATTGAAATGGACTGGCAGCTTGTAGACAACAGCTCAAATTCACCAAGAAATGAAGGCAACATACTGACGGGGCACTGAAATGGTCTAGCAACCTGTATAGAATGGCTCAAATTCACCATTGCAATATGCTAATGCTTGTCTCATGTGTAATAATCTAAAATTCTACTTTGCCCCAATAATGGATTTCAAGTGAATGAACACTTTACCTTCACTTGTTGCTTTATTGCTGTCATCTTCATTGACTGCATTGTCTGCAGGGAAAAAATGGAAGTTTAATAAAACCAAACATTAGTGAAATCAAATTAGTCCTTAGAAATTTAAAACACTAATTATCTAGATACTAATAAAACTCTCATGCTCTGTTTGTTTGTGACCACCAGTTAGCGCAAACAGTGCACTACAGCGGCACATTTTTTTGGCTAAATCAACTTAAAATGCGCTAATTTACAGAATGCAGGTAAAGTTCAGCGTTATATATATGTATAAAATTGCTCATTTGTCAAAAATCAACAGCCCTAGTCTGCCCAGATCAATAGCTAATCCTCTGGTTAGACACACTTTGTGTATATGGGCTCAGTTCAGGAAATGCTATGGTTTCCAGGGGTTTTCCATTTCTAGCCCTGTCGCACATAATCACCTTTTTTTACCTACCACGTTCGATTCAGCATTCCATGTTTGGTACAGGAAGGGCATTAGACATTTTGAAGATCTCTTCATTGATAACCGCTTCGCTTCTTTTCAACAGCTCTCTGTTAAGTTCAACCTGCCTAACGCTCACTTTTTCAGATATCTCCAAATCCTACACTTTACTGCTCCTTTAATTCCTAACTTTCCTGAAATGCCTGCGAAAAATGCTATGGACCTATTTCTCTCCATTAATCCACTAGGTAAAGGTTTAATTTCAATTATCCAAGATAAACTAGCAGCCTTACGACGGGCCCCTGTGGATAAAATTAAAATGGCTTGGGAGCAGGATTTAAATATCTCCTTATCCGAGGAGAGCTGGGACTCAGTTCTCAAATCGGTTAACTCAACCTCTCTTTGTGCTCGCCATTGTCTCTTACAGTTTAAGATTGTTCATAGAGCCCATATGTCTAAATCTAAACTATCTCGATTCTACCCTGGCATTAGTCCGCTCTGTGATAAATGCAAGAGGGGCGTGGCCTCTCTCATCCATATGTACTGGTTCTGTCCTAGCTTGGAGAAATTCTGGAAAGATGTCTTCACTACACTATCGGGTATTCTGAATCAGCACCTAGAACCTAACCCCTTAATTGCTCTGTTCGGTTTTTGGGGCGAGACAGATTTATGTCTGGGTCCGACCAAATGCCGAATACTATCCTTTGCCTCTCTCCTGGCGAGACGCTTGATCCTCCTTAGATGGAGAGATGTTGCCCCGCCCACTCATGCGCAATGGCTTAACGACATTATGGCCTGCTTGGACCTCGAAAAAATTCAATATTCAGTTCTCAATTCGGATTTAAAGTTCCATAAGGTCTGGGGGCCTTTTATCGAGTACTTTCATAACCTTCCTCTTGACTAGGGTTTTTTTTTCTTTTCGGTCCCTTGCTTTCAGCTCCCTTTTTTTTTCTGGTAGTAGGCATTATTATCCTTTGTTGCTAAGTGTATTCACAGTCTGGGAGTTTGACTGTCCGGACTTATACTCTCTATATTGTGTGGTGGTTGGTCTGGAATTGTTTTTTTTTTGTGTTGTGGGGCTTGGGGAGGACACTAAGCTCACTTGTCTTTAATTTAGGTGCTTTTTTGTTAAATTCTCTTCCTGTGTAGCATATTGTTATTGTATGCTTAACCTTGCTCTGTATTAATGCTCCTCACTGGGATTTGGGGTTTTTAATTTTGTAAAATGTTTTGAAAAACTAATAAAAAAAAATCAACAGCCCCGCTTTCACCCGAGAGTCGATCCATCATCATGAAAATCGGGATGCGACACCAGGATGCATGCACATGGCCAGCCTCAGCAGCGACACCAAGTGGAGCAAAAGGGCAGGGCAGCTCTACTTCAATTCTCTCAAATAGTGCCCCAACGGGTCACCCCATTGTCTAGTTTCATCGAACCAGATATTAAACAACTATAGCTACCTAGAATTATCTATTCACAGCAGTAGAAAAAACACACCAGTCCAGTCAATGTGAGGACTTGATTTGCAGTAAATGGTTAAATTAAGTTTAAATAAATCATTGCATCTATAACAACATTATTGGAATGTGTCACATGAACACACTAGAATGGTGCACTGTTCCCCGTTACAATTGATGGTGAGGTCGTTGCTGAGGCGAGGACTTACAAGTAGTTGGGGCTGCACCTGGATGACAGACTTGAGTGGAGCACGAACACACAGGCTGTGTCAAAGAAGGGCCGGAGCCGCTTTTACTTCTTGAGGAGACTGAGGTCCTTTGGATTGTGCGGGTTTCTCCTTCACTTCTTCTACCAGTCTGTTGTCGCCAGTACAATCTTCTCTGTAGTGGTCTGCTAGGGCAGTGGCATCAACACGGGCAATGCCAGCAGGCTCAATAAACTGTTTAGAAAGGCTGGCTCTTTCATAGGTGTTCAACTGGACACACTACAGGCTGTCGTAGAACAAAGGACACTACAGGAAATGCTGGACAATGATTCGCGCCCTCTGTATGCCACATGGGCTGAACAGAGGAGAAATTTGGGATCAATAAAGTATCTATATCTATCTAATACAAGATCTTCCTTGAAGGCCTAATTAGAATTCATTCTTTTGAACTTTGTCTCTTCGTGAACCACCTCACATTTGATACAACATAAAAGATCTGTTTTTGCTAGTGTAAACTTTATGCTTGTAATTGATGAAATCAGGCCATCTTCTACAATCTCACGATGACCTGTTTTTGCGTCTTTCCATCTTTATACCATGTTTCGTTGATTTTCAAAGGAACATAGCTATTCAAGATGCTAAACATTGCAGACTTTTTAGCTTGAAGTAGTTCTGGATCACTTTTAATATCAGATATCTCCTCTCAACTTAAACCAATGCTCTCTAATTTTTCCATTCCCTTTGATGGGAAAAAGATTCATGCATTCATCCTGACTATGGCCATATGATATTAGACACCTCTAAGATCATCTCGCAGTCTCCAATACTTCAACAAGTAAAGTCCTAGCCTGCTCAGCCTCTCCTTATAACTCACCCCCTTGAGTCCTGGTAACATTCTCATAAATCTGCTTTGCACTCTTTACAGCCAATGATAACTTTTCCACGAGAGTAAACAAAGCTGTGTGCAATATTCCATGTGCTGCATTACCAACATCTTGTACAACTGTAATGCAATGCCCTGGCCCCCTACATTCAATGCCCTGATGAAGGCCAGCAGGCCAAATGTGCTTTTTTTTCCACCTGACTACTGGTAATGCCACGTTCTCATAGAGATATTAAAAATATATTTCTGTACACCCTCATCTGGACTATCCCTCTCCTTTCTAGGCACTCTTTGAACAGTGGATCACAGTTTACCCATCTTGCCTTGTCAGCATTGCAGGATCTGAACCACACTCATATCCTCCATCCCATTCAGTAGAGAAGAGAGATAGAGTGATAAGGGAGTTTACTTGTCAATGCAGAAGTCACAATACGTATCAGGTGAAAGTGTGGGATGCATGCTCGGTAAGATTCTTGACAACAGAGTCAGTATTGATTGCCTTGTGGAAGAAAAGGGAAGTGATCTTGTTTTAGAATGGAGGCCTAAAGCGATTAGAAGCATCTTCAGGTATGGAAGTTCGCACCAGAGTCTACCATAAAAATCCAGTCCACCTTAGAATACTTGAGGAGTGGACGACATGACAGACCCTCAAGGGAAAAGTAGTTCGCCGTAAGGTGCTCAAGTCTCTGTCTGGAGATGACAACTTTGTTGATATTTACTTATATAATCAGGAGAAACAGGAGGTATACAAATGACATGAGAAATTTAATTTTGTAAAACTTAAGCAGATCTGTATTTGGCACTTTCAATGTATTCTTGTTATCACCCAAAGATCAGTGGAAATTTATTCGATACGGGCACCCAAGAAATGAAGGCAGCAATCAGACAGGGCACTGAAATGGTCTAGCAGCCTGTAGAGAATGGCTCAAATTCACCATTCCAAATACTAATGCTTGTCTCATGTGTAATAATCTAAAACTCTACTTTGCCCCAATAATGGATCTCAAGTAAATATACACTTTACCTTCACTTTTTGCTCGATTGCTGCCGTCTTTCTTGTCAACATTGTCTGTCAGGGGAAAAAAAGCAGTTTAATAAAACCCAACACTAGACAAATCAAATCAGCTCTTAGAAATTTAAAACACTAATTATCTCATCTAACCAGATCTTAAACATGTGTATCCACCTGGAATCATCTATTCCCAGCATTAGTCAAAAATCCACACCAGTTCAGTCAATGGGAGGACTTGCTATGAATTAAATGGTTAAACTAGTATTGTGTTAAGTTTAAAATAAATCATCATTGTATCTATAACAACTTTATTGAAATGAGTCACATGAACACACGAGTACTCTGCACTGCTCCCTGTTACAATTGATGGTGAGGACGTGGCTATGAAGAGGAGAGAAGTGTGGGATGCTTGCTGAAAAAGATTATTGACACCAGAGTCACGGTTCACTGCTTCTTGGAAGAAAAGGGAAGTGATCTTGTTTTAACATGAATGCCTGAAGGGTATAAGGCATGTTCAGGCATGGAAGGTGGCACCAGAATATATTATCAAAATCCAGTCCATGTTAGAATAATTGAAGAGTGGATCACTTGACAGGGCCAAGGGAAAAGCACATGATCCTTCTACAGCTGCTCATGGTTTACAGTAAGGTGCTGAAGTGTCTCTTTGGAGAGGACTACCTTTGATCTTTACTCATCAGATCAGGAAAAACATAGGTGTTCAAATGACAGAGAAAAAATTAATTTGTAAAGCTTAATTAGATCTGTATTTGGCTCTGAGTATATTTCTGTCATCATCTCACGAACTGTGGAAATTTATTGGATATGGGCACCCAAGAAATGAAGGCAGCAGACTGACAGAGTGTTGAAATGGACAGGCAGCTTGTATACAACAGCTTAAATTCACCATTCCAAATACTAATGCTTTTTTCATTTGTAATAATCTAAAATTCTTCTTTGCCCCATTAATGAATTTCAAGTTAACGAACACTTTACCTTCACCGATCGCTCGATTGCTACCACCTTGCTTGTCAGGCTTGTCTGTCCGGGAAAAGAAAAGTAGCTTAATAAAACCCGACATTAGTCAAATCAAATTATCTCTTTAAATTTAAAACATTAATCATTTCATCTAACCAGATGTTAAACTGTAACCACCTAGAATTATCTATCCACAACATTAGGAAAAAAAAAAGTTTCAGTCAATGTGAGGCTTGATATGAAGTGAATGGTTAAGTTAATAATTTGTTAAGTTTGAAATAAATGATCATTGCATCTATAACAACTTCACTGAAATGTGTCACATGAGCAAATGACTACTCTGCACTACAATTGCTGGTGAGGACGTGGCTGTGCTGAGGACCTACAAGTACCTGGGGGAGCACCTGGATGACAGAGTTGAGTGGAGCACCAACACAGAGGCTGTGTCGAAGAGGGACCAGAGTCCTCTCTACTTCTTGAGAAGACTAAACTACTTTGGTGTATGCAGGACTCCTTTGCACCTGTTCTATCAGTCTGTTGTCGCCAGTACAATCTTCTATGTGGTGGTGTGCTGGGGCAATGGCATCAACACGGGTGATGCCAGCAGCCTCTATTAACTTCATACAAATGCTGCCTTTGTTATAGGAGTCTAACTGGATGCTGTGGTAAAACAAAGGACCCGACAGAAAATCCTGGCAATTCTGGACAATGATCATCAGGTCATTCCTAATCTCCACCACTGGGCTCTATAATGGGTCAGCCATTATAGGGTAGTGATGATCCCCTCCTGTTACACTGCTTGAGATAACTTATTTTCTATTCTTTTAACTTCTCTTCTAATTATTTATATCTGTGCACTTGTAATGCTATGGTGACACTGTACATTCCTTTGGGATCAATAAAGTAACCATATCTAATTACTACAATGGGCTCTCTCTCGAAGGTGTAATTAGAATTCATTCTTTTGAACTTTCTTCGTCTCTTTGTGAACCACCTCACATTTGATACAACTTACAAGATCTGTTTTTGCTAGTGTAAACTTTATGCTTGTAATTGATGAAATCAGGCCATCTTCTACAATCTCACGATGACCTGTTTTTGCGTCTTTCCATCTTTATACCATGTTTCGTTGATTTTCAAAGGAACATAGCTATTCAAGATGCTAAACATTGCAGGCTTTTTAGCTTGAAGTAGTTCCGGATCACTTTTAATATCAGATATCTCCTCTCAACTTAAACCAATGCTCTCTAATTTTTCCATTCCCTTTGATGGGAAAAAGATTCATGCATTCATCCTGACTATGGCCATATGATATTATACACCTCTAAGATCATCTCTCAGTCTCCAATACTTCAACAAGTAAAGTCCTAGCCTGCTCAGCCTCTCCTTATAACTCACCCCCTTGAGTCCTGGCAACATTCTCATAAATCTGCTTTGCCATCTTTCCAGCCAATGATAACTTTTCCATGAGAGTAAACAAAGCTGTGCACAATACTCCATGTGCTGCATTACCAACATCTTGTACAACTGAAATGCAATGCCCTGGCCCCCTACATTCAATGCCCTGATGAAGGCCAGCAGGCCAAATGTGCTTTTTTTTCCACCTGACTACTGGTAATGCCACGTTCTCATAGAGATATTAAAAATATATTTCTGTACACCCTCATCTGGACTATCCCTCTCCTTTCTAGGCACTCTTTGAACAGTGGATCACAGTTTACCCATCTTGCCTTGTCAGCATTGCAGGATCTGAACCACACTCATATCCTCCATCCCATTCAGTAGAGAAGAGAGATAGAGTGATAAGGGAGTTTACTTGTCAATGCAGAAGTCACAATACGTATCAGGTGAAAGTGTGGGATGCATGCTCGGTAAGATTCTTGACAACAGAGTCAGTATTGATTGCCTTGTGGAAGAAAAGGGAAGTGATTTTGTTTTAGAATGGAGGCCTAAAGCGATTAGAAGCATCTTCAGGTATGGAAGTTCGCACCAGAGTCTACCATAAAAATCCAGTCCACCTTAGAATACTTGAGGAGTGAACGACATGACAGAGTCTCAAGGGAAAAGTAGATTGCCGTAAGGTGCTCAAGTCTCTGTCTGGAGATGACAACTTTGTTGATATTTACTTATATAATCAGGAGAAACAGGAGGTATACAAGTGACATGAGAAATTTAATTTTGTAAAACTTAAGCAGATCTGTATTTGGCACTTTCAATGTATTCTTGTTATCATCTAAAGATCAGTGGAAATTTATTCGATATGGGCACCCAAGAAATGAAGCCAGCAATCAGACAGGGCACTGAAATAGTCTAGCAGCCTGTAGAGAATGGCTCAAATTCACCATTCCAAATACTAATGCTTGTCTCATGTGTAATAATCTAAAACCCTACTTTGCCCCAATAATGGATTTCAAGTAAATATACACTTTCACTGTTTGCTCGATTGCTGCTGTCTTTCTTGTCAACATTGTCTGTCAGGGGAAAAAAAGCAGTTTAATAAAACCCAACCCTAGACAAATCAAATCAGCTCTTCGAAATTTAAAACACTAATTATCTCATCTAACCAGATCTTAAACATGTGTATCCACCTGGAATCATCTATTCCCAGCATTAGAAAAAAATCCACACCAGTTCAGTCAATGGGAGGACTTGCTATGAATTAAATGGTTAAACTAGTATTGTGTTAAGTTTAAAATAAATCATCATTGTATCTATAACAACTTTATTGAAATGAGTCACATGAACACACGAGTACTCTGCACTGCTCCCTGTTACAATTGATGGTGAGGACGTGGCTATGAAGAGGAGAGAAGTGTGGGATGCTTGCTGAAAAAGATTATTGACACCACAGTCAGGATTCACTGCTTCTTGGAAGAAAAGGGAAGTGATCTTGTTTTAACATGAATGCCTGAAGGGTATAAGGCATGTTCAGGCATGGAAGGTGGCACAAGAATATATTATCAAAATCCAGTCCATGTTAGAATAATTGAAGAGTGGATCACTTGACAGGGCCAAGGGAAAATTACATGATCCTTCTACAGCTGCTCATAGTTTATTTACAGTAAGGTGTTGAAGTGTCTCTTTGGAGAGGACTACCTCTTTGATCTTTACTCATCTGATCAGGAGAAACATAGGTGTTTAAATGACAGAGAAAAAATTAATTTGTAAAGCTTAATTAGATCTGTATTTGGCTCCGAGTATATTTCTGTCATCATCTCACGAACTGTGGAAATTTATTGGATATGGGCACCCAAGAAATGAAGGCAGCAGACTGACAGAGCGTTGAAATGGACAGGCAGCTTGTATACAACAGCTTAAATTCACCATTCCAAATACTAATGCTTGTCTCATTTGTAATAATCTAAAATTCTACTTTGCCCCATTAATGACTTTCAAGTTAACGAACACTTTACCTTCACCGATCGCTCGATTGCTACCACCTTGCTTGTCAGGCTTGTCTGTCCGGGAAAAGAAAAGTAGCTTAATAAAACCCGACATTAGTCAAATCAAATTATCTCTTTAAATTTAAAACATTAATCATTTCATCTAACCAGATGTTAAACTGTAACCACCTAGAATTATCTATCTACAACATTAGGAAAAAAAAAGTTTCAGTCAATGTGAGGCTTGATATGAAGTGAATGATTAAGTTAATAACTTGTTAAGTTTGAAATAAATGATCATTGCATCTATAACAACTTCACTGAAATGTGTCACATGAACAAATGAGTACTCTGCACTACAATTGCTGGTGAGGACGTGGCTGTGCTGAGGACCTACAAGTACCTGGGGGAGCACCTGGATGACAGAATTGAGTGGAGCACCAACGCAGAGGCTGTGTCGAAGAGGGACCAGAGCTGCCTCTACTTCTTGAGAAAACTAAGCTCCTTTGGTGTATGCAGTCCTCCTTTTCACCTGTTCTATCAGTCTGTTGTCGCCAGTACAATCTTCTATGTGGTGGTGTGCTGGGGCAATGGCATCAAACCCGGTGAGGCCAGCAGACTCCGTAAACTTTGTACAAATGCTGCCTCTGTTATAGGAGTCTAACTGGATGCTGTGGTGGAACAAAGGACCCGACAGAAAATCCTGGCAATTCTGGACAATGATCTCACCCTCTGCATGCCATCTTGGCTGAACTGAGGAGAACTTTTAGTAACAGACTAAGGCAACTGTGCTGCTTCAAAGAGCGCTATATCAGGTCATTCCTACTCTCTACAACTAGGCTCTATAATGAGTCAGCCATTATAGGGTTGTGATGATCCCCTCTTGTTACACTGCTTGAGATAACTTAATTTTTATGCTTTAGACTTCTCTTCTAACATTTATATCTGTGCACTTGTAATGCTATTGTGACACTGGAATTTCCTTTGCGATTACTAAAGTATATCTATCTGGTACAACAAGTTTTCCCTTGAAGATGTAATTTCAATTCTTTCTTTTGAACTTTGTCTCTCTTCATGAACCAGCTCGCATTTGATGCAACTTGCATGTTCCATTTTTGTTGGTGTCAACTTTATGTTTGCAAATGATGAAATCAGACCATCTTCTGCAACCTCGGGATGACCTGTTCTTGCATCTTTCCACCTTTATACCACATTACCTTGATTTTCGCAGGAACGTAGCCCCTCAAGGAATTGCTAAATGTTGCAGGCTTTTTAGCTTCTGGATCACTTCTCATAAATCTGCCTTGCACTCTTTCTAGCCAATGATATCTTTTCTATAGGAGAGTAAACAAAGCTGTGTACAATACTCCATGTGTGGCACTAACATCTTGCATGACTGTAATGCAATGCCCCATCCCCCTACATTCAATGCCCTGCTGAAGGCCAGCATGCCAAATATGACTTGACTTCTTAATCACCTATCTACCCGTCATGTCAAGTTCTCAAAGAGACATTAAAAATATCATACCCACTCATCTGGACTATGCTTCTCCTTTCTAGGTATTCTCAATACAGAGGATCACATGCCAGTTTACCCGTCCTGCCATATCAGTATTTCAGGATCAGAACCACACTCATTCCCTACCTCCCATTCGCTAGGGCTGAAACATAGTGATAAAGGAGTTTGTTTGTTAATGCAGAAGTCAGATATGTTTGAAAGACAAACATGTGGCAAGCAAGTTGGGAAAGATTCCTGACACCAGAGTCAGGATTCGTCACTTCATGGAAGAAAAGGAAAGTGATATTGTTTTAAAATTTATTCCTGAAGGGTATACATGCATGTTCAGCCATGGAAGTTGGTACCAGAATCATCCATGGAAATCCAGTCCATGTTAGAATACTTGAAGAGTGTACCACTGACTGAGCAGAAAGGAAAAGCACATGATCCTTCTACAACGTCCCATCATTCGACATAACAATAGACAATAGACAGTAGGTGCAGGAGTAGGCTATTCAGCCCTTCTAACCAGCACCGCCATTCACTGTGATCATGACTGATCATACACAATCAGTACCCCGTTCCTGCCCTCTCCCCATATCCCTTGACACTGCTATCTATAAGAGCTCTATCTAACTCTCTCTTGAAAGCATCTAGAGATTTGGCCTCCACTGCCTTCTGGGGCAGAGCATTCCACATATCCACCACTCTCTGGGTGAAAAAGTTTTTTCGCATCTCTGTTCTAAATGGCCTACCACTTATTCTTATGTGGCCTCTAGTTCTGGACTCACTCATGAGCGGGAACATGCTTCCTGCCTCCAGCGTGTCCAATCCCTTAATAATCTTAGATGCTTCAATCAGATCCCCTCTCATCCTTCTAAATTCCAGTGTATACAAGTCCAGTCGCTCCAATCTTTCAACATATGACAGTCCCTCCATTCCGGGAATTAACCTTGTGAACCTATGCTGCACTCCCTCAATAGCAAAAATTCCCTCCTCAAATTTGGAGACCAAAACTGCACACAATACTCCAGGTGGGGTCTCACCAGGGTCTTCTCACCAGAGCTGCAGAAGGACCTCCTATACTCAATTCCTCTTGTTATAAAAGCCAGCATGCCATTAGCTTTCTTCACTGCCTGCTGTACCTGCACGCTTGCTTTCATTGACTGATGTACAAGAACACCTAGATCTCGTTGTACTTCCCCTTTTCCTAACTTGACTCCATTTAGGTAGTAATCTGCCTTCCTGTTCTTGCCACCAAAGTGGATAACCTCACATTTATCCACATTAAACTGTATCTGCCATTCATTCGCCCACTCACCTAGCCTATCCAAGTCACCCTGCATTCTCATAACATCCTCCTGACATTTCACACTGCCACCCAGCTTTGTGTCATCGGCAAATTTGCTAATGTTACTTTTAATCCCTTCATCTAAATCATTAATGTATATTGTAAACAGCTGCGGTCCCAGCACCGAACCTTGCGGTACCCCCACTGGTCACAGTCTGCCATTCTGAAAGGGACCCGATAACGTGCCGGCATATCTGGAAATGAGCAACTCATTGATCTTCATTCATCTGATCAGAAGGCATACAAATAACAGAGAAAATTTAATCTTGTAAACCTTAATCAGATCTGTATTTTGCTCTGTGTGTGTATTTTGTCATCATGTAAAGAACTGCGATGAAATTTATTGGATATGGGCACCCAAGGACTGAAGGCAGCAGACTGACAGAGCGTTGAAATGGAATAGCAGCTTGTATACAACACCTCAAATTCACTATTCCAAACACTAATGCTTGTCTCATATACAATAAAATTCGACTTTGACCCCAATTATGTATTTCAAGTAAAACGTGTTTAGTACAATAATTACTTATTTGCATGCTAACTGGCCCCAACATTTTACACAATACTTTCAACTCTTTATGATATTGAAAACTCCTCCAGTAAAAGTATTGTTCCACTCATTTGACCAATTGTGCCTCTTAAAAATTACACATTTCACACTGAGAATGTGTCATCCAATCTCATCACACAGCTGTTAAACATCAGCAATACCCCCTCCCACATCCCCCCTCGTTAAACTGCTGTTCTGCAGCAGAAAGCATCAGCTAAGAGAAATCCATAGCACGATGATTGAGAGATTTTCTCAGTGACATTGGGCGTATTTATGCTTCACTCTTTGTTATTAACCATACGTTCCAGCAAGGAACCCTCCAAGGCAATCATATGCTACTAGCGTACAAAGGAATTTTAACTGCACACAAATTGTCACCCTCTACTTCGTTACGTATATTTCACCATCGTACATAATCATGTTCCCTTTTCTGGTTTCTTAATCACTGATGTGAATTATTTTATTTGCTTTAAACAATAAATAACAAACAAAACTTGGTAGTTTATTATCCTCAGAATAGCTTCAGGTTTACTTCCACTTAAAAATTCAGTGCTGTTGTCCCTGGGCAAAAAAACAGCACAGCGCAAGATTTCTGCGCACAATGGTTATTACAAATTCGAGGGAACATTGTGTTCTAGTCCTTTTATTTCTGAAAATCTGTAACATTACCAGCCTCTGTTACTCCCCAGCAATAGGCTACACCCAAGCCCTGCACCATTGCACTGGTTAGTGACCTCACTTGATCCAGCACTTTTCAGTGCCGGCTATCAGAGGCCAATTCTGCACACTGTCTCCGTGGCCTCCTCTGCACCCGATCTGTGCACTGAGGGCATCACAGTGTATTCTCATTGATATGCCTGTTCTAGGCACTCAGTATATGTAACTGTGGGCAGGATGCTACGCTCTGTGGGATAGCAGCAAATGATGTACTGGTGGTCTTATCAGAATAAGGAGAGTCGATCTCATTGAAATATACAAAACTCTTATCTGTCTGGACAGGGATTAATGTGCAATTGATGTTTCAACTGGCTGATACAGTGAGAACAAGGTATCAGTCTTACAGTTTGGATATGAGAAAAAGATTTTGTCATTCAGAGCTGTGAGGAAGCTATGAAGCCACCATCTTCAAGGCAAAAATTGAAAGATATTGGAAAATAAAGTCTGTGGTGCCAAAACATGGAAATATGGCACTGCAATAATAAAAAACAAAGCCTGGCATGATCTCACTGAATAGAAAAGCAGCCATGACAGGCCAAATGGCTTAGCCTGTTTCTCATGATACAATGTGATCACAGACGGTTAGAATGGTATTCACCTCTTAACTGCAGATGGTAACTGGATGTCACAGGCTTGCTTGAAGTTTCAGAGTGAAGGAATTGCATCTTGAACTCTTTCCCATGATCTGCAGTCGTTGGTGTAAATGTCCACTGGGATGATCGTGAGTACAAACCACTGGAATCCATTTTACTTACTTCAGTGACTATTCCCACTTTTGATGGATTTTGAATTTTACTGAAATCTTTGAACCAGAATATCTGATTTCCTTCTGGATAAAATCCATAAGCCGTGCAGGAAAGTGTTAAAGGCTTTCCTATTTCAGGGCAAGGTGGATCTGCCTTAATTTCTGAGATCTTTGGCAATGAAACTAGACATAAAAAAGGAAGAAAAATAAGTTAAACTAAATATGCAACTTAAAGAAGATTACAATTTAAACTAAAACAGACAAGAATTTCTTAGTAAGTAGTTAAAGACTGAAAACTATTAAAAGCAATGAAAAAACAATTGCCATGTCTTTCCTGATTTGGATTACTATTTTATTTCTAATTATTGGATCTCATTGCTTTCTTGTGGGTTCTCAGCTGTTGTTGATTGCTCATTATTCTGTTGTTCAGCAATTAGCTTTCATCATCAGGGCAGCCATTTTACATTGTTTATACATTTCATTTAGTAGTTAGAAACACTGGTTATTTGAATCTGCCTTTTGTTGGAATGCTAACATTTTAATTAAAAAATAGAATCATTCAGGAGAGTTCTTTAAACTATCCTATATCCTTTTAATTGTGTGAAATACTGTCAAACACCCTTGATAAGTATAGTCATATGGTGGCTAGTTTTGATCAAATAGTTTATAGTTTATATAATCAATAGTAATTTAAAGTTTTATACTTTTTCCTCAACTATATCTATGTATTAACTTTTATTTCTTTGCCTACAAATCAATGAATTCACCCATTTTAATCTAGTTTCTAATTTTCAAAGGAATTCTCTGTTCAATCAAATCCACCATGTTCACCTTCCTTTGCAATAATACAATTAGCCTGTAGGCCTTCCAACAGTTGTCTTATTGTCTTAGTAAACGGATGCCAAAAAATTACAAGGGTATGTCCCAGTACCAACAGTGATCATTAGATGTCCATCCTTTATAAATTTCAAATTGATTGTATAAAAAACAAGTTCAGAAACAAAAAGTAATCTCATGCTTTAGTTAAAAACGTGTTACTTACTCACTTCACCAGCTACCCAGTGAGTCTCTATTGGCTTTGATAAGCTCTCATGTACTACTTGGCATGTGTATTTTGTCCCAGCGTCAGCAATGGTGAGAACAATCTTCACATTAGTTGTCAACTGATAGAGTTCATCCTGTCCAATTACTGCATCATTAACTTCAGAATTTTGTTGAAGTTCTACACCATCTTTCAGCCATTTAACAGTGATATCTCTGGGGAAAAATGAACTTATTTGACAGCTTAAAATCATGGGCTCTTCTGCAATTGGTTTTGCTGCGTCACACTTTATAGTGCCCAGTTTTGGAGGAGCTGGAAGAGAAAACAAGGTTTTAAACATTAGCAGATTTTCAAAAGTGGGGGATTAGATATTGCACTTTCCATATGTAATTACTTAATAGCTTTGAAAACTTCAGAAAAAAGACAAAATATAATTATTTAATTTATTAATTTCATTGCAATCCTGCCCTATTGATTTAGCTTGCTATATTCTTAAATTATCTCAAAGCTTTTCCCTTGTAACATTATTACTACCTTGTAACAATAAGAGAAATATGGTATCAAGACAATGCATTGATCAGAGGAGCCTCCAACCGAAATAAGCAATCTGGACCCTTTCTCGTTTCAAGGTTTAGATAACAGTATACCTGTAATGCTTAGGGTTATTGCTTTCTCTTGCTTGTCGTTAGTGGAGTGGTGCAGTATGCTACAGAAGTACTGCGAGCTCTGGTCTTGCTGTTTATCTGGCACAATAACTAATACACTAGTAATGCTGTAAGTTTTGTCTTCATGCTCCACTTCACTGATGTAATGCTTTGCCTTCAAATTCATCTTGTTGTCACCGTGTATGATTGTCGTGTTGTCCAGCTGCAACCGGACAAGTTCTTCCAAATCTGCATTCTTTCTCTTTTGTTGCCATATAATACTTAATGGCCTGGGTTTAAATCCACTGATTGAACAAGACAAAGCCGCAGGTTCCTTGTCCTTGATGAGAGGAGGCGTCAAAATGTTTAAAACTTTAGGTGGCACTTAGAAAAGAGAAAATGAAGAATAAATCACACAAACTGAAATGCAAAGAGAGAAAAAATACTGAATTGTTTTAAATGTTTAATGACTGAGTCCACCTGATGAAGAGCTGTATTTAACATTAACTATCCACATCATTGACATAAGAGATTCTACTGGTGCTGGTAATCTTGAGCAAAACATGCAAAATACTGGAGAAGCTCAGCAGGTCAGGCAACATCTATGGTGGGCAATGAACAGCTGATGTTTTGGGCCGTGACCCTTCAGTACTCTTCACCATAGTTGCTGCCTGACCTGCGGAGTTCCTCCAGAATTTTGTATATCCACATCAATGTCAAATACCATATATGTTAATGAAAGATATTCAAAATGGAGCCAAAAAGACAGCATTTAATAATTAAGGAAAATGTTTGTAATTTACCTCCTGTAACATCTAGTGTCAGTGTCTTAGTTATAGGCTCTTTAAGTGCTCGATGTTGAACTTCGATACTTAACTCAGCCCCATCATCCTGAGAAATATCTGGATATATTCTGACACTGACTTCTACACTGGAAATCTTAAGTGTGTTAGTGGTGAATTCAGAAATCCGTGGCTTAAAGGATGCATCTTCGACATCTGGCTGCAAAAGGATCCTTGTTACATTACAATCTGGTCCATTTGTTGATACAAGCTGACTGTAGTTTTCATTCCAATCCTTATCGCTCCACTTCAGAAGCTGACGTTTATCCCCCTGCCTCCTCTTTGCGTAGATCACAACTGTAACCTCACGAGGCCGAAATGAGCTAACCATCCAAGTGACTACCTTTTCTTCAAGATGTTTCAAAACTTGATGTTCACTGCATCCAGTAATTTTTGGAGGAACTAGTCAAAACAAAATAAGTAATTAACACTTAACAATGTAAATGTTCTTTCTTGCATCCACAGACTTTATGGCCCTTCTGGAATTACAGAAATAAGACAATTAGTGTAACAGACAAGGTCAGAATGTCCTTTAGTCTGTACCATTTTTATTCAGCATATTACCGTCCAAAATAGTGAAACCAATGAAAATTGTATCCAGTGGAATTAAGAGCATTTTTAAAAATTGCACTACTTACTTATTCCAAAACACTGGACGGCTATTTATTTATTTAATTTCTTATGTCCAAGGGAGTATAAATCTTTATGTTGTATCTGATTCACAATATACAAGCAGTAAAGAGGGGCAATGTGGGAGGATATTGCCCTTACATTAAAATTGTATACATGATTGTACAATCAGATCAATTTACAGCCGGATAAGCAATCAGATCAATGTACAGTCAGATATACAATGAGATCAATGTACAGTCAGATAGGCAATCAGATCAATGTGTACTGATAAATCTAACTTCTGATTTCAGATTTCTGTTAATTGCTTCTATTGGTGAACTTTAGAGCAGGTTCTTAAAATAATCTCTGGAAATTCAAGCAATACACACAAAATCCTGGAAAACTCAGCAGGCCACGCAGCATCCATGGTAAAAGGTAAACAAGCGATGTTGTGGGCCGAGACCCTTCATCAATCCTGAAGAAGGGTTTCGGGCCCAGATGTTGACTGTTTACTTTTCTATAGATGCTGCCTAGCCTGCTGAATTCCTCCAGTGTTTTGTGTGTGTTGCTTAATGCTCATTTCACGTCAAGGGCAATTAAGCAAAGGAAGTGACAAAAGCAGGATAAGAACCCATGAAATGGGCCACATTTAGTGGGGCCCCACATTGTGCTATTAAAACAGTGCCCTGGAGGAAATTCAACTAGTTTTCTACAGGATGAAGCTTATTGGTGAAATTAATCTACATTATCCAAAAGGAACTTTGAAAATTGAATGATGTAATTTATTACATCATAAAAATGAACTGTGCATCAATTCCCAATTCAAATATGTTTGAAGGGAAATATAATTATAAAAAAATTCAAAATAAAATGGAGGTTGTGTCTAGAGTATCAAATTCCATTCAATGTAGAAACTCAGGGCAAGGTTTTCTGTTGAACACCAATGGGGGAGCACAATTACTGCAGCCCAGTTGTAAGCAAAGCAAAAAAGATCAATCACTTCCCAGTTTGGGGAAGAGATACAAGAAGTAGTCAAAGGATCAGAACAGCCATGCAAATTCACAGCCAGCAACCCAGGTTCAATGCCAACCTCTGGCACTACTTGTGTGGAGTTTCCAGACTGCCCGTGATGCAGGAATTTACTCCAGGTGCTTTGGTTTCCTTCCGCATCACCAAAAAAAAAACATACGTAGGGCAATAGGTTAATGAAAACTCTGAATTTCCCCAAGTTTAGGTGAATGGTAGAACCTGGGGGGGAGCTAGTGAGAAATTGGGGAAAATAACATGGGATTTTGTAATGAGTGCTTGATAGCTGACACGGACACATGGAGCCAAATGGCCAGTTTCTTTGCTGCATCTTCTATGACTCAATGCACAAACTGCAACAAGCAAAAAGGATTTCACTGTCTTCATATTACCTTTTAGAAAGATCCACAAATAAGCAAGAACCCCTGCGGCAATTAGTAACCCAAATACTCCTAGAAGTGCAAAAATAACCACTGCTGCTGTTGAAGTTGATTCAGGCTCTGAAACTTAGAAAACCAAAACAAAAATATGAGCATTTAGACACAAAATAAACTTCATCATCTTGAGACACGAGTTTTTGCAAATTATAAATCACCATTCATAAGCCCTGTAAAAGTTTTTCAAGAAATTGAAACCATAATTGTGCAATTTATTTTCATTTTAAGTCATGGTGTGGGAATTCCATTCTGTAGTTTTGTTATTTTTCATATAATCTGGAATAAGTGATGGGCTCAGAGTTACTAGTATCCCAACTTTTGACTCAACTTATTTGCACATGATATCAGTTGTAAGTTATGCTGTCAAATATTAAAAAAGAAAGATAAAAAACTAGCCCTGGGTAAGGGTGGTGACAGAAAGCTAGAACAATGCTTCCAAACCTGCCTCAATTATTTATGGGACATATTAAAAGAATATCTAACCCACAGGATGAAGACAGAGGCAGAACGGCAGGGCCCTTCTTACTCAACCAAATCAAGTACAGGAAAGGTAGACAGCGGTGTACAGAAAATGAAATGATACGATAAAGGTAGAAACTAATTACTCATGGCATGGAAAGAATCAGCAATTTCATTGGCACAAATAGTAAAATGAGTTAATGAGCAAGTAACTAACAGCCAGGCACCAAGAGTCTCTGTGCAAATCCAAAATGTGCCAGCCTCTGTTTATTTTCAGGCATGACTCAAATTCTCAGCCAATATCTTTCTGGGGTGAAATAACAAACAATGAACTTTGATTTAAATCAGTGGAATGAGAGTCAAACATTAAAAAAAAACATTGTTACTAATATTGCTACAAAGTATCCCCAACTTACTCAAAGTATGGAACATACCTTCAACTGTGAGTTTCACCTCTTGTGAAAGTTCGTCTGGTAGGGACTGATGTCTCACTGTACACTTGTATATATTACCATCATCTTTCGGAGTTGGTTCAATTATTATATTACTGGAAACATTAAACGTTCCATCATTATTAGAAACTGCAGCTCCAGTGCAGACACGTCTTTCCAATCTCGCAGCTTTCCTTCTGGATATCTTTTCCCAGAAGATTTCATGATTCTGAGGATAAAATTCCGTAGCATCACACCAGACAGATTTCTCTGTACCATTCAGAATGGTAATGTGTTGTGTGGATAGAAGCACCTTTGGCTTAGCTGTATTAAAAAGCAAATCAAACCTTAAGTTAGATCGGATGAAGTGTATTATCATAAATATCTAAAACCAAGTCTAAGCTATTGCTATGTTAAGATAAACAAATTGTACCACTTTCCTTCCTTCAATTACTCCAAAACACAGGATTTCCTTTCACTATTACTCCTGAAAGATAATTCACTTGTTCAACATTCAATGTAGTTCCATGTGAGAGTTTTTAATTAGTTATTCCTTCTGATCCAGAGTGTTCAAATAATAAATTAACAGACAGTGGATAAGTGCATTGGTAATTCTGCAGAGATTGTATGCATTATGGATAATGTAGACAATTGCCAAAGGAAATGGCAGGATATAGATCAGTTATAGATATGGGCAGAGAAATGGCAGATAGAGTTTAATGTAGCTAAGTAATAATGTTACAATTTGGGAACTCAAATATGAAGGGGTAATAGACTTTTAATGGAAAAATCTTTAACAAAATTGATCTATAGAGAGATTTTGTGACCCAAGACCACAGTCCCTGAAAACAGCACACGTTGATAGGGTGGTGGAGAAGTACATTGCACACTTGTCTTTATTAGATGAGGCATTGAGGTCAAGAGTTGATAAGTTACTTTGCATCTTTATAAAACACTGCTGATGCCACATCCAGAGCACTGCTTGCAGTCCTGGTTGACCCCATAATAGGAATAGAGTAGAGGGTTTGAAGAGGGTACAGAAGTGGGATGTTGCCTCAGGAAAAGAGCATGTGCTACGAGGAGAGGACGGACAAATGTGGAGCAACACACGAAGAGCTTCGTCAGGCAGCATCTTTCGGACAGTTAACATTTCAGATTAAAACCACTCAAATGAACTAGGGTTGCTTTCCCTGGAGTGTCAAGGTGAGGGAAAACCTGATGGAAATTTATATGATTATGAGAGGCAAAGATAGAATAGAGAGCCAGTATCTTATCCAGGGTCAAAATGCCAAAGGTGAGAGGGGGCAAGTTTAAAGAAGATGTGAGTGGCAGGTTTTCTTTTTAAAAAACACATAGAGCAGTGGGTGCCTGCAATGCACTGCCAGAGGTGGTAGCAGAGGCTGATGTAACAGATGCATTTAAAAAGCTCTTAGGAAGGCACATTAATGTGTACAGAGTTGAGTGATAAGGACATTGTGTAGGCAGAAGGGATTACTTAACTTACTAGCTAATTACTAGTTTAATTAGTTCTGCACAGCATCATGGGCTGAATGGCTTGTTCCTGTGCTGTGCTGTTCTCTGTTCACACCAGGTAATGTTTTAGAAGTCTCTTACCCAAAACCACAACTTGTGAGCTCTTTTCCACTTTGTCAGGAGTGACAAGCACAACACAAGTGTATTCTCCAGCTTCACTTAATTGGATATTTGGAAGATAAAGTGAAGCATCTCCTTTCTGTAATTCAGTTTCAGATATTGTGGCTCCAGATCGTTTAGAGGTAATTGTTCTTGCATTAAAGGTGTAGATTTCTTTCCTTTGGGATCCATACAACCACTGAACACCTACATTTGATAGGTCAAGAACGGGCATTCCAAAATCAGTAACTTTACATTCCAAGACAATGTCTGTATTCAAAAATACATTCTTTGGACTTCCAAAAATGGTCAGATCCAACGTTTCTAAATGCAAACAGAAAAATGAGGCAATTTTATCTTCAATCACATATTGCAAGTAGAAATTAAACAGATTCAAGTTATAGTGTAAGTTATGGCATTTTTTTCTAGCAAACCCACAAGTCAGTAGGTTGTCCAACTCCAGGATTAAAGATTGATTTGTGCACTGAAGTGGATGCTGTATTGTTTGAAATCACAGATTTCAGATGAGGTACTAAACCTTCAGCAACATAATACAAAGATACAAAATTCCTCATCAATATTAAATAAGTCCCTGGGCACTACCTTGAACATGAACTTCAGTCAACATTACTAACATCTCAGGTTAGTAAAGGTTAAGTAATAACAGGTTGTGTCTCAGATGTTAGTAACAGTGTATACTCTTTAAAAGGTACTTCCTTAATTGTAAAGTGCTCTGGGACATCCTAAAAGCTACTCTTTCATTTAAATGGAATGGAACTGTATTATTTCCAATACTTGGTTCCAAAACACTGTCACAGAATGGTTAAATGCAAAACACATCCCTAATTCACTGATGTGCCACACTGTAAATGAGTCATCATATGGAAAGAGTTGAGGTGCTTACTCACAGGAAGTTAGGGGGCAATTAACTTAAAAGGGATTGCATCATGCTGTATTTTCACAGCACCACAGGACTGTATATTGATTTTATGCAAAGAATAAATTGCACCTTTAATCAATTTAGGATAAAAATGCATTAGTGGCTGCAGATGGACGCTTTGATCTCAATGCACAACACTGAGTTCTATGATTTCCCCAACAACAAATGCACGACACTAACGTGGCTGATTTACAACTGGAGCACAAAGATCTGCACTGAGCACTGTTGAACAATTTTGGCCCGAGATGGAGACCAGTGTACTGGTTTTGTGTGTCCTAGCTACTTAAAGGTACATTCTGTTGGTCAAGGAAGAAGTAACTCAACAGCTTCAGAAATGACTGCATGTTACAGTAGCACAGAAGTCTAAATTACTGGATGAGTAATTAAGAGGTCTAAACTAATAATTCAGAGACCCAGGCTCAAATCTGACACAGCAACTGTGGAACAGAAATGCTGTTAATAATCTGGAAGCTAGTAAAAACAAGGCTTAGTATTTCCAACACTAGGCTGAATTCTCCAATGTGCTTTTTGGGAGAAAACTGACAACTTTTCCTGGGCTGGTCTACGTGCGATTCCAAAGCCACCCCATGCCGTTGACTTTCAGCAGCCCTCCACAGTATCCTACAAGTTACTTTATACGAGAATTAGGTTTAATACCACTGATATATGTCATGAATTTCCTGTTTTGCAGCAGCCGTACAGTTCAGTAAGAAATACTGTAAATTACAATAAGAAATATCTATTAAAAATGGCTGCAGCTCTGTGTCCGGTGTCTGGGGGAGAGATGTTTCTTTAAAGCAAAGCTTGCAGATACTGCAACCTTGCTTGAGGTCTTCAATTTTATTTTCCAAAGATTGTACATTAGCCAGCGGGTTGGTACGGAGTGGGGACCTCAGGGCCCCGTGTTTCAATTTTACAGGCTGCTTTGCACGCTTTCCAAATTTCCTTTACCTGCAGTCTGGAGTCTGCTGATTTTGACTAATCGACAGTTTTTTTAAACATGACAAGACAATATTGCTTATTGAAGTACCCATGGGATTAACTGTGGATTTCAACAGTAGAATGCTGATGAGGATACACTTGGAATATTGTGCACAATTTTGGTTATGTTGTTATAGGAATGACACCATTAAGCTGGGAAGAATGCAAAGAAAATGTACAAGGATGTTCCTAGAAAAACCTCTTTTTACTGGGAGTCTCTGTAAATGCAGCTCGTTGGCCGCTCACTAACAACCACTGGACTCCACGGCAAGAAAACCATAGCTACATCCACACTAGGCCGGATAATTTTGAAAACACCGGTTTCGCGTAAAAACAATAGGCATCCACACTATGCGTTTTTGAAAATATCTCTGTCCACATTGAAAAGGAGATTTCAGCAAATCTCCTTCTACTGGGCATGCGCAGGACACATCTACCAAAAACAAGCGACATGTTTGGTGTCGAATCTCGCTGTAAAAGTGCGCGTTTGTGTAGTTATAGACTAGAAAATTTTAAAACGACAGACAGCTGTTGGCTCTCATGCAGGAGAACTTAAAAGTACAAAAAAACAAATACTGGAGCGTATGGAGGCAACCGACAGGGAGTTCACAGAGTGACACGGCTGACGATGAACATTGAAAAACTGCGTAACTCTGTTGTATTAATAAAGCACCTTGTTAAATGTATAAAACATGTCTGCATCAGTGTTATCTTGTATTTCCATACAATGTTACATTAGGCTGTTACACACCTATTGTCAGAGAAGTACTTGCATAAATAGGTAAACCACCTTTATATGAGCAAGGACAGAAAACAGGGCAAAGTGAGTACAGTATACTTATTTATTCAGTAAGTTATGGGTCAAAGTATTTGGTGAGTACATTTCTAACTCTTCTGGCTTCAGTCTCGTTGCCGTCTGTTCTGAAATTGTTAGGTTGCGTTCAAGAAAACAATGGAATAGCGCACTGCCGTCTGATAGCGTTTTCAGATTTCTCTGGTTACTCCGTCCACACTGATCCGGCCTGAGCAGCGTTTTCAAAAATACCCACACTGGAAAACGTTTCTGAAAAGCTCTGGTTTTGGGGGACGAAAACGCCATTTTAGTGTGGACAGAGGGTAAAAACGAAGAGAAAAAGCTTTGGTTACAGTTTTATCTGGTGTAGGGTGGACGTAGCCCATCTTTCTCAGGCTCTATACATATAGGGTGTGCACGACTTTGGTCCCGCCAAACCCATGAGGTTGGGATGTCTCGCCCACTGAAACTCTGGTTTGTGTGAATGCTGTGTGATTTACTGACACCACCCCCCCAAACCCACAGGCCCCGGCAATTGCTTTTGGCAAGAAATAATAGACCGTACACTGCATACAATTACAATGAATTATAATTAGGAAAGTTACTTTAATAACTGTTAGGTTAAGTTAAGCAATCTGACAAAGTTCCACATGGAAGGTTAGTTAAGAAGGTTCGGTCGTTAGGTATTAATGCTGGAGTAATAAAATGGATTCAACAGTGGCTAGATGGGAGATGCCAGAGAGTAGTGGTGGATAATTGTTTATCGGGATGGAGGCCGGTGACTAGCGGGGTGCCTCAGGGATCTGTTTTGGGCCCAATGTTGTTTGTAATATACATAAATGATCTGGATGATGGGGTGGTAAATTGGATTAGTAAGTATGCTGATGATACTAAGGTAGGAGGTGTTGTGGATAATGAGGTGGGTTTTCAAAGCTTGCAGGGAGATTTATGCCGGTTAGAAGAATGGGCTGAACGTTGGCAGACGGAGTTTAATGCTGAGAAGTGTGAGGTTCTACATTTTGGCAGGAATAATCCAAATAGAACATACAGGGTAAATGGTAGGGCATTGAGGAATGCAGTGGAACAGAGAGATCTAGGAATAACAGTGCATAGTTCCCTGAAGGTGGAGTCTCATGTAGATAGGGTGGTGAAGAAGGCTTTTGGAACGCTGGCCTTTATAAATCAGAGCATTGAGTACAGAAGTTGGGATGCAATGTTAAAATTGTACAAGGCATTGGTAAGGCCAAATTTGGAATATTGTGTACAGTTCTGGTCACCGAATTATAGGAAAGATATCAATAAATTAGAGAGAGTGCAGAGACGATTTACTAGGATGTTACCTGGGTTTCAGCACTTAAGTTACAGAGAAAGGTTGAACAAGTTAGGTCTCTATTCATTGGAGCGTAGAAGGTTGAGGGGGGGATTTGATCGAGGTATTTAAAATGTTGAGAGGGATAGATAGAGTTGACGTGAATAGGCTGTTTCCATTGAGAGTAGGGGAGATTCAAACGAGAGGACATGATTTGAGAGTTAGGGGGCAAAGGTTTAAGGGAAACACGAGGGGGTATTTCTTTACTCAGAGAGTGATAGCTGTGTGGAATGAGCTTCCTGTAGAAGTAGTAGAGGCCAGTTCAGTTGAGTCATTTAAGGTAAAATTGGATAGGTATATGGACAGGAAAGGAGTGGAGGGTTATGGGCTGAGTGCGGGTAGGTGGGACTAGGTGAGATTAAGAGTTCGGCACGGACTAGGAGGGCCGGAATGGCCTGTTTCCGTGCTGTAATTGTTATATGGTTATATATGGTTAAAACAAAAAACAGCCCACCATAACTAAACAGTCTATTGTGGACACAAGTTGGAGCTCATCTTGCAGTTGTCTAATTCAAGCACTGGACCCTCGGTCTGTATGAAAGCACACACCACCTTCAAAATGTTGCTCGAAATCCATCTTGAACAAATGGGATCTCCCACAGAAGTATTGGTCCTTCCTCCTTGAAGCTATTCATCTGCACGAAGCACCTTGTGCAATAGAGATGGCATCCTCAGCCATCTTCCTCCCTGTCTTCTCCCAGCTCCCACCGAAAAGACCTCAACCAACACCATTGCCCCTCAAAAAAAACTCTCCACCTATGATTCTCCAGAACCTCCCAATTCCACCATCCTGATTGGCTGACACCACATTCCTAAGTTAAACAACAAAGCCCCTTATCTCAGCTCAAACCCAGACAGGCTGACAGCAGAACAGACTGTGCTACAGAACTGCTAAAATGGAATAGCTACAGCATAGCAGTAAAAATGTTAACCAGGGCATTACACTCTCCCCCCCCCCCCCCCCACCAAAAATAGTCATACCCTCAAGACTTTGGCATGTAACAACCCATCATTAACAACACACTTTTCAAAGGAATTTCGTAATGCCAGGACCTCCAATCCAGTGTGAATGGTAGTGACATATCTCACTAGCCGGAAAGATGCAACACTCTGATCCCCCGGTGCATCATTAGCCAGCCTATCTAAGGGTGTCCTAACTTTCAGAACTCCATATCCCATCTTCAGCTCCTCCAGCTTCAACCACTTCTTGTGACCCTTCCTGTCTACTACAGGGTGCCTCCCATCTATCCTCATGTCTTCCAGTGGCTCAGATCCCCCGCTCCATGACTGAATTTAACTTCCGTCAGTCTAGGCTGGTGAAGCTAAACATCCCTCCACTGGTGCTAACCGGCAAGACCTCTCGGAAAGGGGTGTCCTCCGTCACTCCAATAGTGTGGCAAGATTTCCTGGAGTAACCAACATCAGACTCATCTGTAGAAAATACATCCTGGCATCCCAACATCTTCACAGTTAATTTTCTTTTCCATTCCTTGGACGTACCAGCAAATATGGGGGATCCTGTCACTCTGGCTCCTTCTCCAGGACGTAACATGACAGATTTAAACTGGATACACCACACAGTTCCTTGTTTCTGTCCATCATCCTGCTTAGGAGAAACTTCCAGCCTCTCAAAAGCAGCTCTGAACACAGGATGAATGGACAAGGTTTTCAAAAAGTTCTCTCCATTTCTCTCCTAGCATGCTCCCAGGAGCCTTCTCACAACGGCAGTATTTGTTCCCACCAGAATGGAAGCTCCAGCTTTTTCAACCGGATCTGGGCAGGCCAACAATGGGGTGTCAATCGTCTTAGTTACTCCAACATCTGCTTCCGAAAACTCCAGCTTCAACAACAAGTAACCATTGTATGGGTACTCATCAACACTAAGCCCCCGAATCTCAAGGGGACTGAATGGTGTCAAAGGTAAATGTGTCAAATACTGCTTGTAAACGCATTTATAAAGCAAAGTAACTTGAGAACCTGTGTCAAGTATGGCTCTAGCATAAACATCTTCAATGTGTATGGATAGCCGACCTTGGTCCCAGTGAACCTTCAGGAATAGTGTTTGGTACTTTATTATTTCTCTTAATACACTGACAGGAACGTTTCCTCTCTGAAACGCCAGCCCATTCCTTTACTGGGTCCCTCCATTTTAATTCTTTTCTTCGCTGTTTGCTTAACCATTGATTTCCTTTCCTAAGATTTTCTTGTGCTTAACACTCTTGCTTGTACTATCCATCTTCTCCACAGTTGTAACAGAAAACACCAGTCACTTTCCTGGTCAAGGGACACCGCCAGCAGCAGCCTTCGCCTTGGTATGTCCCACCAGTGGGTCTGACTTCTTATCGGCCTGGTCAGGCTTGGTGGCAGCACCAACTGATATCATCCGAAATACCTCGGCCCTCAGATCTTTCCAGACATCCTACAAAACCCCGCTTGTGTGGTGTACTGTATGGCCTACATTATAATAAGGGACTACTTTATGTTTTAGTAACACATTGTTGCATGCGCTGTTAGGCACGTATTGATCTGTATGTGTGTGTCAAGTTCAGACTCTACCAGTAAAGAACCATGAAACTCAGTTCCCCTCTCCAGCGTTTTAAATAATAACATAGTTGTGTAAACAGGCCACATACACAACAAATTGGCGAGGAGAATTATGAACCTACATCTTATCGGAATGCCGTGTTTTAGTTGATAACAACACTCGGAGAAGAGAGAGAAGGGAGATGAAAAGGAGCGACACATGCATCTGGACAGAGTGTGCTCGTGGTGCTCGAAATATGGACACGTGAGTCAAGTGGGATGTGCAGTGACTGCAAGGAGCTAGCTAAAAATGGAAAAACTGGACAGATGGTGGCAGCAGCGCGGCATTTCATTGTTTTCTTGAATGCAATCCCCCACACAACCTAACAATTTCAGAACAGGCAGCAACGAGACTGAAGCCAGAAGAGTTAGAAATGTACTCAACAAATACTTTGACCCATAACTTTTGAATTAATAAGTATACTCTGTTTTCTGCCCTTGCTTGTATGAAGGTGGTTTAATTATTTATGCAAGTACTTCTCTGACAATAGATGTGTAACAGCCTAATGTAACATTGTATGGAAATACAAGATAACACTGATGCAGACATGTTTTATACATTTAACAAGATGCTTTATTGATGCAATAGGGTTACTGAGCTTTTCAATGCTCGTCGTCAGCCGGGTCATACTGTCTGTGTACTTACTCCCTGTCGGTTGCCTCCATACAGTCCAGTATTTTTTTTTTTGTTTTAAGTCCTCCTGCGCGAGAGCCAACAGCTGTCCGTCGTTTGGCAATTTCCTTTTAAGTTTTCCTAGTCTGTAACTTCACAGCGTGAAAGAGACAGATGATCGAAGAGTAATATGGACCACTCCACAAGTGGCAGGCGTGAGACTGAAAATGGAGTTGGACACAGGCTCAGCTTCAACAGTGATCTCTGTACACGACTACAAACAACTGTTTTCCCACATACCTCTGAAATGAACTAAACTACTGCTACAGACTTACACAGACAGAGACTACGTCCCAAAGATAAATTAAAGTGACAGTGACCTACAGAGGCAAAACACAGCAGCTGAACCTCTATGTACTGAAACATGGAGGACCACCATTACTGGGACGTGAACAGCTCAGTAAAGTCCAGCTGGATTGGCACACCATCAAGGCAGTAAAGGAGGGCAATAAGACTACATCTGAGAGACTGTCACAAATACTTGCTGACTCTGAGGAAGTGTTCATGAAAGGAATAGGAACACTTCAGGGCATGAAGGTGTCAGGTCCTCATTATTAACTGTATGTTAACTGCTAACTGCATATATAAAATGGCTTCTCTTTAGAGTTATAATGAAATGGCTTCTTTGTGGGTAACTGATGAGGTAATGTTCTGTTCAGTTGGAATGTTTGGGGTATAATTATTGATAAAGGAGCAACGAACCAATGGTAGCAATGTTGTTCTATCTGTATGTGGGGGAACCTGGAGTGAGTGCGTGGGTTTATCGGGAGGAGAACTGAAGAGGAAGGACGTGCTGGATGCACTCTGGTCGACCACCGAGGTTGGTCCCAGGCGGCGGGACGAGGAGGTCGGAGAAGATCGAATAGTGGACCGAAGACTTCGATAACTGAGCTCCAACGGTTGTGCACGAATTGACAGAACTCTGATAAGTTTTGGCACCTTTCCTTTTCTTTTTTTATATATATTGTATCGCTATTAATTACCTAGTTCTAGTAAGATTTATAAAGTGTACTCTGTAAACGCACATGGTGTGCGGTGGGATATTGTGTGTGCGAGTTTGAATCAGTGTGCATTTCACAGTATCCGCACATACGGGAGACACGGTTTGGCGGGTGGATGGATTTTCCCCTAGGCATACATCAGCTGATAGCGTGGGCGTTACATTTGTGGGGTGCTCGTTCCGGGATTGAATTCGTAGATGCTGGTGACCACTCTGCTTAAATACAATACAGTTGGGATGGCGGCTGCTGCTTTTCGGGGATGGTGTGCGGCTGCGAAGGTGGCAGAGAGCAATGTTTGGGGGGTGGGGGGGGGGGGTGGAGACTAGCCTACCAGATGAAGTGTTACTTCAGGGTTTGTGTGCGGTTGAAACTTTTGGCAAAGTGGAGATTGTGTCGCGGAACTTGGATTTTGAGGCAGCTACAGATATAGTGTTTGTGCAGACAAGAGAGGACATAACAGGGGCAGAGTTGCCAGAGGAGATTGGCATCCCCGGGGGAACGGGGCCATGGCGCCCACAGTGTCGGGGAGGGAGGGGCCAAAGCTCAGCGAGCAGAGTTGCCTGCAGAGGGGTAGGAGATCTTAGGGAACACATTCTTTTGATGCTGGAGGATGAAGGGAAAGAGTGGTCAGATTTGGAAAAGTTGGTCATTTCCCGTACCACAGAGAAAGGCGAGCGTTCTGAGTTGGCCTCTGCACTTACCTCCTTAGCAAGGGGCCCTGCCAGAAGATAAGAGTTTTCTTGGAGTTAGTGCCTACTCCAGAGGGTGAGGAGGATTATGAGACATGGGTTGAGCAAACGTCACAGTTGTTGAGTGAGTGGCAGTGCTCGGATGAGGAAAAGAGACAGAGATTAGTTGAAAGTTTGTCGGGAGAGGCGGCTGGGGTAGTGCGATGCGAGAAGGTTAACCAGCCTTCAGCCACTCTGGATGACTATCTGGAGGCTTTGGAAAGTGCTCTTGGGTTGACTGGGAGCTCCTTGGAGCTCCTCAGGGAGTTTCAAAACATGTATCAAGAGGAGGGTGAGAAGCTCTCTGCGTACCTTTTTCGGCTAGAGAGACAGCTTAATGGATTGCAGCGCCGGGGGTAATTCGGGCTGAACAGGTGGATCAGTTAAGGATGGATCAGGTATTTCAGGGTGCCCAGTCCAGGGACAAGATTGCTTGGAGTCTCCAGCAGTCTTATAAAATGCACCCCCCTCTGACGTTCGTTCAACTGATCAGAAATATGAGGGGAGGGTGAGCGCGCGTTGAGGCTGTGGGAGGACTCTGTCAGCAGGGTGAAATCCTCAGTTGTAGCCCCCGGTGGGGACAGGAGAGGAGCTGGCTCCACCCGGCAACTGATAAAGGAAGTGGTAGCCAAGCTGAGGGGTCGGTAGGGAGGGCTTCGACCCCCCCCCCCACCCAAAGAGGGGCGGCTGGTAGCGTGTGCTATAACTGTGGGAAAGAGGGACACTTCCCGGAGAGACTGTGAGAGGCAGGGGTTGTGCTATAACTGCGGGGAGGAAGACCACTTCCGGCGGGATTGTGAGCAGCCGGAAGCCCCTAAGAGGGCGAGTCCCCGGGTATCCAAGAAGGGAGAGGTGTCCGGAAACTTAGAGGGGACCTAGTGAGGGAACGGCCTGGTGTCTCTAAGCTAACACGTTTCCAGCAATGTACCAAGGAACCCCCCGAAACCAAAAGACCCTATTCCGGAAGGATTAGTGGGACCCCGATCCAGCGTGTCGCTAACGGATAGAGGGAATCTCTGCTAAAGCTATACTCGACACCGGGTCACAGGTCACCCTACTATACCATTCGTTTTACAATCAGTACATAAAGCATTTGCCATTGACCCCATTCAGTGCACTGGAGATTTGGAGTGTCAGTGCTGTGGATTATCTATGATGGGTATTCGTTGGTGACACTGGAGTTTTCAGAAGCCAATATGGGAGTGTCTGAAGTTTTGGAGACGTCAGCGCTGGGTTGTCCGGACCCAGCTGAGACGGGGGGGGGGGGGGGCAGAACGCTTCAATCCAGGAGAGGACCAACACCCCTGTGGTGCAGAGGCTCATGGGGGCTCGCCAGGAGAGGACCTACACCCCTGTGGTGCGGAGGCTCATGGGGGCCTGCCAGGTGGGGACCAACACCCCTGTGGTGCGGAGGCTCATGGGGGCTCGCCAGGTGGGGACCAACACCCCTGTGGTGCGGAGGCTCATGGGGGCTCGCCAGATGGGGACCAACACCCCTGTGATGCGGAGGCTCATGGGGGCCTGCCAGGTGGGGACCAACACCCCTGTGGTGTGGAGGCTCATGGGGGCTCGCCAGGTGGGGACCAACACCCCTGTGGTGCGGAGGCTCATGGGGGCTCGCCAGGTGGGGACCAACACCCCTGTGGTGCGGAGGCTCATGGGGGCCTGCCAGGTGGGGACCAACACCCCTGTGGTGTGGAGGCTCATGGGGGCTCGCCAGGTGGGGACCAACACCCCTGTGGTGTGGAGGCTCATGGGGGCTAGCCAGGTGGGGACCAACACCCCTGTGGTGCGGAGGCTCATGGGGGCCTGCCAGGTGGGGACCAACACCCCTGTGGTGTGGAGGCTCATGGGGGCTCGCCAGGTGGGGACCAACACCCCTGTGGTGTGGAGGCTCATGGGGGCTCGCCAGGTGGGGACCAACACCCCTGTGGTGCGGAGGCTCATGGGGGCTCGCCAGGTGGGGACCAACACCCCTGTGGTGCGGAGGCTCATGGGGGCTCGCCAGGTGGGGACCAACACCCCTGTGGTGCGAAGGCTCATGGGGGCCTGCCAGGAGAGGACCAACACCCCTGTGGTGCGGAGGCTCATGGGGGCTCGCCAGGAGAGGACCAACACCCCCGTGGTGCGGAGGCTCATGGGGGCTCGCCAGGAGAGGACCCACACCCCTGTGGTGCGGAGGCTCATGGGGGCTCGCCAGGAGAGGACCCACACCCCTGTGGTGCGGAGGCTCATGGGGGCCTGCCAGGAGAGGACCAACACCCCTGTGGTGCGGAGGCTCATGGGAGCCTGCCAGGAGAGGACCAACACCACCGTGGTGCGGAGGCTCATGGGGGCTCGCCAGGAGAGGTCGAGTGAGAACTGTTTCGGGGCCCGGGCCGTGCATCCAGCGTTTCATGCTGCTTCTGAGGAAGTGCAGCGCAGCCCTGGGCCGGAGACTGAAGTTAAGTGAGGGACTGTGTGGTGCACCCAGTCGAAGCCTGTGATAATAAGGCCCGGGGAAGTAGCAAGAGTGATGGGAACCCACAGATTTCGAAGACCTCGAGGTGGAGACATGATTTCCAGCTGGGGTGCTGGTGAGGCCCGAAGTGCAGTGGCCTTCGGTGGTACATACGAGGTGGATAGCCGTGAGTGTCAGGAACACTACGGAGAGAGAAATCACCTTTAAGAGAGGGATACCGCTGGCACATTTGTTCCCAGTGACGATAATGTCTAGCGCCCCTGTGAGGCCCACTAAGGGGGAAGGATTGGAAAACTGAGGAAAGCTGACCGCTGAGGTTCTGCCTGAGAAGTATCGGAAGACTGTGCTGAAGTCCCTGCACGATGATTCTGGACATTTGGGGGTGGAGAAGACCTATGGATTGCTCAAAGACAGGTTTTACCTGAATGAAGGCGGAGGTGGAGGTGTATTGCAAGTCGTGCATTCGCTGCATACGGCGGAAGACACTGCCTGTTCAGGCTGCTCCATTGTCACACTTGCAAAGTGAGGGGCCTTTGGACCTGGTGTGTATAGATTTCTAGGCAATACAACCTGATGCCAGCAATACGGCAAATGTCTTAGTCACCACAGACCACGTATGCTCAAGTGTTCCCTACCAAGGATCAAAGGGCGACTAAGGTGGCAAAAGTGCTATGGGAGAAGTATTTTGTGCATTATGGTCTTCCCCGGTGGATACATGGTGACCAGGGATGAGACTTTGAGAGTAAGCTCATCTATGAGCTACTGGGTATGTTGGGGGTTGAGAAATCAAGGACTATGCCCTATCATCCGCAGGGCGATCTCCAGCTGGAGAGGTTCAAATCAGACGCTGCCAGACATGCTGGGAACTCTGGAGATTAGCAAAAAGAGCCAATGGAGTCAACATATTGGGCATCTGGTTCACTGTTACAACTGTACCCGAAATGAAGCTACTGGATACTTGCCCTATTATTTGGTGTTTGGGCACGAGGCAAGGTTGCCCATTGACCTCTGTTTTGGGACGAATGCGGGTGAAGTATTGCCAAAGCCCTGCTTGAAGTATGTGTCTGATATGAAGAAAGAATTACAAAGAGCATATGAGCTGGCTAGGAAGGCGGCCGCCAAGCAGAATATGGGAAATAAAAAGAGGTATGACCAGAAGGTGAAGTTCTCCCAACTCCTGCCAGGAGATCGAGTCCTCATAAGGAATTTGGGACTACCTGGGAAACACAAGCTGGCTGATTGCTGGGTGAGGCACACCCTATGTAATAGAGAGTCAGATGCCAAATCTACCAGTTTTCTGGGTGAAGCCTCAGAATGGGAGAGAGTCTTTCAAGATTCTCCACTGGAATCACATGTTGCCCCTGGGGCGAGATGTACAGGTAGAGCAGGAGCCTGAGATGCCAGCTGCACCTACTACCAGGACTCTGCGTTTGCGCAGGGTGGAGGAAGAGTCCACACCGGGAGAGTCGGGCCCAGGACCAGCCCCTGTGAGGGATACTAACTCGGAGGATGATGACTCAGACAATTGGTACACGTTGCCATTTGCTAACGCCCCCGTGGCAGAGGAGGATGCTCCTGGCCCTTCCCCCACTGGGTTAGACAGGGTAAGGAGGGCTAGTGGTGGGCAGTCGGGGGTTCCCTAGGGCACTAGGGAGGAGGATGTGGGGCCCAAGCAAGAGATAGAGGGTTCCGAGGTGCAGAGGGGTTTGGGTGACCGCTCGCGGGAGGGTTCACCTCTTAGTTCCCGTGAGTCTCCTGTATTGTCGGAGGTGGAGGAGACCAAAGAGGGAGTGCACATGTCTGAGAGAAGAAGGCGTCCTCCTGATAGGTTGGCACCTGGGCAACAGGGTGTGATATCCACTCTTTTGGGGAGTTATGCCACTGCTTTTTGCACTTGGATTGGGCTGTGTGTTCTGCAGGAGGGGTTGGCGAATTACCTGAACGTCATGAGGGCATGACTTGATTTGGTGGGGGGAGAACGTAGGGTCCTCATTATTAACTGTATGTTAACTGCTAACTGCATATATAACATGGCTTCTCGGTAGAGTTATAATGAGATGGCACGGTTTGGCAGGTGGACGGATTTTCCCCTAGACATACATCAGTCAATAGCATGGGCGTTACAAAGGCAAAGATTGAGACTGAGAAAAATGCCCAAAATTTCACAAAAGTCAGACCAGTGCCATATGCAATCCATCCTACAGTACAGGCTGAGCTGAAAAATCCGGAGCAGACTGGGGTCCTGTCAAAGGTGGATTGGAGTGAATGGGCCACGCCTATTGCTTCAGTGATGAAGAAAACCAGCACAAAACCAGGAAAACCAAGCAAGGTCCGCATATGTGGAGACTTTAAAGTGTCTGTTAACCCAGTTCTCACACGGTACAGTATCCTCTACCTCATATTGAGGACATCTTGAGAGACATCCCACAGGTCACCGATAAAGAAGCAACTTTTTACAATTGCTCCTATCTTATTTACTTTACTGTTTCCAACCCATTTTGAAACCTTTCTTTTAAACTTGATATTATTTTACTATGACTACAAGGGATGCCAAAGGTACTAAAAATGAAGATCCTCTTGCATCTTTGGAATCTATTATGGAGCTGCTTCGAAAACATAGAAAAGAATCTTCCGCTGAAGTTAAACAAATAGATGCAAAATTGGATTCTATTCAAAAAACCTTAACTGAACATGATAAACTAATAGAAGAGAATGAAGTAACGCTGACAATTTTGGATGTGAAAATTGATGACCTGCAAAAGCTTTGTGAAAAACGGTTATAGCCTAATAAAAATTAAGACAGAAGATTATCGATTTAGAAAATAGAAGCAGAAGAAATAACCTATGAATTCTGGGCCTTGAAGAGTTAATGGAAGGTGATCAGCCTACAGAATTCTTTGCAAGCATTTTGATACAATTATTTCCTAAAATTTTATCGTCTTTACCTATGATTGATTGAGCTCATAGATCGCCTATGCCCAGACTAGCTCCAGGAGCAAGACCCAGATCAGTAATAATCTGTTTTAATGAATTTCAAACAAAGGGACTTTTAATTTCGTGAATCCCATCGAAGAGGAATGAGTGATCATAATGGCCAGAGGATGAGAATCATCGAGGATTTTTCACCTGAGGTCATGAATGAGCATGCTAAGTTCAAAAAGGCTATGTTGGAACTTTTCGACTAAGGTTTAAACCCTTCACTTCGTTATCTTGCTCGGCGCAGAATTATACTGAAGGATGTCTCTAAGGAATGGTTCCATTCGACTGAAGAAGCCCAGGAATTTTGGAATCTATAGATTGACTGTTCAGTATCTTTCTACATGAATAATTGCTTCTTTTACTTTTGGTAAACCTTTGTAGCTAATTCTCTTTTCGAACCTTTTAATGCTTAACTTAGAGAGTAAGATTTTAACGAGGTAATACATTGTGTGGTCATATGTTTTGAATTTTGATAGGTTTTGAATTATTTTATATTATACTTATACTTCATGAGGTTTTTCTTCTATCAATAAGGCATAGTATGGGGATTTTTCATTTTATCATTTGGAAACTGTAATAATTAATCTATACGTGTTCTTGCTATGAGGGCTAAGTTTTGTCTCCGTCTGTTGTTTTGTCTAGGTTGGAATGCAGCCAACTTTCAAATCAATTGGGAGCTAAACCAGTAGGTTTTTTGGGGGGGCGGGATGTCATTGTTAGGTGTAGCTGTCGACCTTCCGACTTTGGGAGGAGAGTGGGGGGATAGATTTTTCTTCTGGAAGCTGTTTTGGACTCTCAGCCAAATCTGTTGCTTGGTTACCCTATCTCAAGGTTCTTTGTTTGGTTTTAATATACATTCCAATGATTATTACTTTAACCTTTCTTGTAAATAGTATTAAAAATGGATCAGACCATTAACTTACTTAGTCTTACCATGAAAGGGTTAAATCACCCTGTGAAACGGAATAAGATTTTTGCCTATATTAAAAAACTTAAGGTCCCAATTTTTTTTTTAAACAAGAAACTCACATACGTAAATGTGACAATTTACGCCTTTTTAGCCGATGGAGAGAGCTTCATTTTCATTCCTCTTCTCAGGCCAAGTCTAGGGGAGTTTCGATCTTTATAGATAATACAGTTCTGTATGTCCAACATAAAGTAGTGTCTGATACTAATGTGCATTTTGTTATAGTGTCAGGAAAAGTAGGTAATAAATTAATGGTATTTTCTAATCTGTATGCCCTGAATATAGGTGATCCAGGATTCTTTGAGTGTTTTTTTTTTCATTTTTGCCAGATTTGAGTCTTTACTCATTGGTAATGGGAGGAGATTTTAACTGCTGCTTAGATCCAGTTTTAGTTCGGTCATCTAAATGTGCACATAACATGTGCACAGTCAAATGTGCACATAAGAAAGAGCTCATCTTGCAGTTGTCTAACTCACACGCTGGACCCGTAGTCTGTGTTAAAGCACACACCACCTTCCAAATGTTGCTCGAAATGCATCTCGAACAAGCGGGCTCTCCCATGGGAGTACTGGTCCTTCCTCCTTGAAGCCATTCATCTGTACAATACACCTTGTGCAACAGGGATGGCATCCTCAGCCACCTTCCCTCCCGAAGTCTCCCAGCTCATGCCAAAAAGACGTCAACCCACACACATGTCCCTCAAAAACAGATCATCTCTACCCAGCATTCTCTAGAACCTTCTTCTAATTCCACCATCCTGATTGGCTGACATGACATTCCTAAGTTGAACAACAAAGCCCCTTATTTCAGCCCAAAACCAAAAAGGCTGACCGCAGAACAGACTGCTCTTACGGAACTGCTAAAATGAAATATGTACAGCTCAGCGATTAAAAACTTCACAGGGTGTTACACCAGTAATTGTGGGTCTGAGGTTATAGAGGGAGGTTGACCAAGTTAGGACCTTATTTCTTAGAGCCTAAGAGACTGAGAGGAGCCTTATGGAGGTGGATAAAATCACGAGGGCTATGGATATGGTGAATGCACAAAGTCTTTCTCCCAAGGAAAGGGGATCAGAGAGAAAGGCATTGGATTAGATGGGAAGGGAAAGATTTAAAAGGGACTTGAGCCAGGTCTTCCGGTAAGATGTCGATAGTTTAGTCGCTCAAAACTATCACTCCATTTCATTTCTTACCTCCACACTCCTTATCTCCTTTTTTTTTCCACTCCAGACTGTTAAATGTTTTGCTCTCCTACCTGCCTGTGAATACGTCTGTCCTACAATGGCTTCAAAACTTCCTAAACCTGGGAGAAAAGAAGTTTCTGCGACTGTCTCTGGTTCCTCTGCCGAGATTATCTCCATTTTGGAACAGTACCGATAAGAGATTATATTCAGACTTAAGTCCTTTCAGTTCACTGGAGTCAAAATTGGATCAAATTAATTCCAAAGTGGAGGATCATGCCGAACAACTCTCTCATCTTGAGTCAGCTACTGAAGATTTAAAATGTCGTGTTCAGCAGCTGGAAGCAGTCTGTTCCAATTTGAGTGAGCATAACACCAAGTTAACATTCAAAATAACTGATCTCGAAGGACAGAGCAGATGTCATAATCTACAAATCTTTGGTCTGCCAGAGGCTATTGAAAGTGGATCTCTTGTTGAATTTTTTTTCTTCTTTACTCTGAGATTTTTGGGAAGGATATTCTTCCGACCCCACCCGAGTTAGACAGAGATCACCGTACATTTCTGGCCAAGCCCGAATTGGGCTCCAGGCCACACCCAATAATTCTGTGTTTTCATTGATAACAGGAGAAAAAGCTTTTGATCGTGAAAGCACGTTGGAGAGGAAAATTGGATTACAAGGGTAATTTTGGGGGGACATCACGTGATGACGTAGGATCGAGACGCAGGGACCCAGCTCTCCCGTAAAAAGTTAATAAATTAATGTTTAAATGAAGAAAAGTTAGTCAATACTTTCTAAAAGTTACTTATAAACGACTCCGGACTGTGTCAAGCTATGCCTCAAGGAAGGAAGATGAAGAAAACTAATACCGGGAAGACTACGCAAGTTGGAACAAGAACAAGGCCCACGTCTACCGAGGAACCGTGGTCTCAGGTACATTATATCACCGGCGATACGGAACAGGAGACTGTGGCAACACTGGCCACTTCCAAAGGAAAAAACCATCGTGAACTGCGCAAACGCGAAGGATGGAGCATGCGCAAACGGGAGTAACAAGAACTACAAAGCCCAGCTACCACTGCAACTGAAAGTGATAGCGAATCGGAGGGAAAGTCAAATCTCTCGGAAGGATCAGATGAAGAAAGAGGTAAAAGTCCTTCTAGAAATATAGAAAAGACTTTGAGGCAAATAATGCGTAAATTAGACACATTAAAAGTAATTAAAAATAATCAAAAAATACTCCAAAAAAAATGACCAATATGGAGATTATGCTTGATAAAATGACAAAGAGACAGGAAAAAATGGAAAAAAGAATTACGGACTTGGAAACTACAACGGAAGACATGGTTGAAAGAATGGACAAAATGGAAAAGGAAAATACTGCTTGGACATCAGAAAGATAACAATTTATGGAAAAAATTGATAAGCTTGAAAATCTCAGTAGACAAAATAATATTAAAATTGTTGGACTTAAAGAAGATATAGAAGGAGAAGATCCAATAATTTTTTTTCAAAAATGGATTCCTGAAAAATTGGAAATGATAAGAGAAACTCCAATTGAGATTGAAAGGGTGCATAGATCTTTAAGGTCAAGACCTCGAGCTGATCAAAACCCACGATCAATTTTGATAAAATGCTTACGATACCAAGACAAAGAAAAGATCCTGAAGGCCGCTGCCCAAAGTGCCAAAAATAGAAACGGGCCACTGATGATAGCAGGGAAACCAATTCTTTTTTATCCTGATACAAGTTACAACCTGTTGAAGAGAAAGAAGGAATTTAACCCAGCGAAAAAAGCCTTATGGGAAAAGGGTTATAAATTTACAATGCGTCATCCAGCAACACTGATAATTTTTTTGGAGGAGGGAAAGAAATTTTTTTCCGATTATCGAAAAGCGGAGGAGTTTGTACAAGAACTTCCATCTATTCGCTAATTACACATAGAGGCTTCCAAACGTAATGGATTAAAGATGAAGATAGACCCAAGGAACAGAAGTGATGGACATTTATGGATATTATAGAAGAGAAAAGCAAAATTTTAGAAATACTAAATGAGAATAGTATTTTTTTTTCTCTTCTTATACATATACTTTTTTATGTTGCGGGGGGTCTGGGAGGCTGTGGATCGGTTACTGCGGGATTCACGTATGTAATCATGGCGGTTGCCATGACCCGTACAGCAGAGGGAGGTAATGTTGTGTCTTTTTTCCACAACATTAGTAGGGGGGTATTTTTTTTCCTTTATATTTTAATTTTTTTCTATCTTTTTGCCTGGATGATTGGTGGGGACACACATAGCAACATGGAGATTTTTATAAAGATTTCCCAGGATACCACGAAAGTGGAAAGATTAGGTATTATTATAGATTGGAGTAATATAATAAAAAAAAATAATGACTAATCTACTAAATTTTTTAAGTTTTAATGTTAATGGACTTAATGGGCCAGTAAAAAGAAAAAGAATTTTAACATATATTAAAAAAATGAGAACTCCGTGGAGCATGTGGGGATCTTCCAACATCCAGGCATTCCTTTTTTTTTCTTATTTTTTTAATAGGGATGTTAGGGGGGAGGGGTTAAGGGGAGGGGGGCTGGGTAACACTTTTTTTTTCATGCACATTTATTCTGTAACTATTTGAAAACAATAAAAAAAGTTTTTTTTTAAAAGGGTAATTTTATCCCTACTGTTGAGGATTATGCTCAGGTTGTGAAGCTGTGCGCCGAGTATAAAGTTATGAAAGAGTTTTACAATCATGGATTCAGGCCCTCTCTGTGTTATCCAGCCCATCTCCAAATAACTCTTAGTACTGGACACAAAAAATGGTTTAACTTGGTTACAGAAGCTCAGAAATTTATCGAAAGTCTCCCTGCCATTTCAATGCCGTCAGACTTGGTCTGATTATTTTAAATGGCCAATAAGTACTTTTTAAAAATAGTTTTTCTTTGTTTTTCTTCTGTTTTCTTTTTAAATTACTGAATTTTTTTTCATAGTTTCTCACGGGTAGGCTACTCTGGATTATTACTTTGAGTTAAGTTTAATACCTTTTGATGGAACTGTTTCTCTTTTCTTTATGTATAATTTTAATTCATAGTGCATAAGTTCTCTGGTTTTTGAATTGTTAATTAAACTGAGCTCACGATGATGTTATGAAACTGGAAGTTGGGTTTTGTGGTGTTTTTTTTCCTCTGAGGAGCTTGCTGCTGTTTTTTGGTATCTTTTTGTTCTGGGATTGGGGGGGGGGGGGGGGTTGCTCTCCAGTGCCAACACCATACACTGAACCTTTAGTTATGCTTTGTTACTCAGGACATTTTTTTTGTCCTGATTCTCTTGTTTTATACTTTTGCCCCAGAGCTGTTATTTGAACGTTTGATCTTGTTTATGCCTACTACCCTTTAATAGTTTTTTTAAATGATAATGGTTAGCCTGTTGAATCTTATAAGCTGGAATGTTCAGGGATTGAACCATCCTGTTAAAAGAAGGAAGGTGTTTTCACATCTTAAGCAGCTCAAACCTGACATTCTGAGTTTTTGCAAGAAACACATATTCATAGTTTTGATAACTCTCGTCTCATGTCAAGATGGGTAGGACAGCACTTCCATTCTGCCTCCCCGGTTAAAGCCAGGGGAGGGGGGGGGGGTCTCAATCCTTATTAATCAAAATGTTCCCTTGGAGCTTCACAACAAAGTATCTGATACAAATGGTCTTTTTATTATTGTCTCTGGGAAATTATATAATACTAGGGTAGACTTGGCTAACCAGTATGCTCCCAATTCGGATGATGTGGACTTTTTTGGTTGTTTTTTTCTCTTTATAGCCTGGCTTAAGTTTATATTCTCCTATATTGGGTGGTGATTTTAATTGTTGATTAGATCCAGTTTTGGATCGATCGTCCTCTGCTCCTAGACTACCTAGTAAATCTGCTTTATCTGTTCACTCTTTTCTTTCTAATAATGGTATCGCTGATGTGTGGCATTTTTTTCATCGTACTGAGAGAGATAATTCCTTTTTTTCACATGTCTATCATACTTTTACTAGAATTGATTATTTTTTAATGGATAACCAGCTGATTCCATCAGTTCGCTCTTGTGATTATCAGAGTATATTGATTTGGGATCATGCCCCAGTTACCCTGTCTATAAATTTTCCTGGTTTCCCTCAAATGAATAAACATTGGAGTTTTAACCCAATCATGTTGACGGATAATGATTTTGTAAAATTTATGAAGGACCAGATAACTTTTTTTTAAAAACACTAACACGTCATCTGAAATCTCATCCCAGGTTGTCTGGGATGCCATGAAAGCATATTTGAGGAGTCAAATAACTTCATATACTGCGAATCTGAAAAGAAAGACCTATTTAGAGTGATTAGGTTTGATCAATCAGATTAAAGCAACAGACCAACTATATGCCCAGTCCAAAAATCCCAAACTGTACAAGAATCCTGTAGAACTTCAAACTAAGTTTGACCTTATTTCCAAGCAACCAGTTGAATGTCAACTTCTTGAAAGCAAGAGCTGATTTGATATTCATGGTGATAAATCCGGCAAGTTTTTAGTCAACTAAGACACTCTAAAGCTAAAAAACAAATTACAAAAATTCGAATGGGAAATGGGAACATTACTTCGTATCATTCTGAAATTAGTGGCACATTTAAGAATTACTATTCTCGACTTTATACCTCTCAATCTTTAAACAATAGTATCTCTGTTGAGCATTTTTTTAAATAGTTTAAATATTCCTTTGCTTTCTTCCAACCTTAAAGCAAACCTCAATGAGCCATTATCACTGGAGAAAATATTCTCTGCCAATTCTGCACTGAAGTCGGGTAAATCTCCTGGACCTGATGGGTTTTCTGCAGAATTGTATAAATCATTTTCCTCACTGCTTTCGTCTCAATTATTGTTAGTTCTATCTGACTCGTTTAAACATGGTAAATTGCCAGTGTGGCAACCCACTTCCCAGCGCACTCGAACCGGCTCACAAATCGGCGCGCACTGGCATTGAGGCCAGTCCCAAAAAGGGCGCCGTCTGCTTCACCAGCAAGGGGAAAAGCCCGCGCGCAGGACGGGACTGTGAATATGCGCCCCTTACAGCATTCCCGCCCGGGGAGGGCGGGATCAGGAAGGATTTAAAGCGAGGCCGCGAAGTTCGAATAAATCTCTTTTGCAACTACAGCTCATCGACTACGTGTCGTTATTCCAGCGCTGCGTGTAGCACGCCGCCACAATTGGTGACCCCGACGGCCCAAACGATATTTGAGCCGAAGATGAACGATGCCGAATCCGGTCATGCAGATTCGTTAAAACTGCCAAGCTTCTGGACACTGCGACCTCACCTATGGTTCCAGCAAGCAGAAGCCCAATTCCACATTCGGCAGATAATCTCGGAGGACACACGTTACTACTACGTGGTGAGCTCCCTCAACCAGGAAACAGCGTCCCAGGTTGAGGAGTTCATACAGTCTCCCCCAGCGGACGGCAAATACACGGAATTCAAAGCACTGCTCATAAGGACTTTCGGACTCTCACGGCGCGAGCGGGCTGCCCACTTACTGCACCTGGATGGTTTGGGAGACAGACCGCCATCGGCTTTGATGAACGAGATGCTGTCCCTGGCCGGAGGACACAAGCCCTGCCTCATGTTTGAGCAGGCATTTCTGGAGCAGCTGCCGAGGACATACGCCTGCTGCTGTCCGACGCGGATTTCAGCGACCCCCGGAAGGTGACAGCCCGGGCGGACTTGCTGTGGAAAGCCAAGAAGGAGAGTGGGGCGTCCATCGCACAGATCACCAGGCCACACTCCCAGCAGCAAACCAGACAAGGCCCGGCAGCAGAGCCCACTAACCCCAGAGGGAGGGGTGAGGAGACCAACGAACAATGGTGCTTCTACCACCAGCGGTGGGGCGCAGAAGCCCGCCGCTGTAGCCCGCCCTGCAAGTTCCTGGGAAATGCCAAGGCCAGCCGCCGCTGATGGCTACGGCGGCTGGCCATCGGGATAGCCTCCTGTATGTGTGGGACAAGCGGTCGGGATGCCGCTTTTTGGTCGACACCGGAGCCGAGATCAGCGCCTTACCTCCGATGAGTTACGACACCCGCAACAGGGCACCGGGTCCCACCCTGAGGGCCGCGAACAGCAGCACAGTAAGGACCTACGGTGCGACTACAGTTCGGCTCCAGCCAGTTCACGTGGGACTTCACACTGGCCGCCGTAGCCCAACCACTCCTGGGCACGGATTTTTTGCGAGCTCACAGCCTACTGGTCGACCTGCCAAGGAAGAGACCTTTCAAACGTTCTCCCTGGGTGAAGCCCAGTTGCCAGCCCCACACCTAGACTCCATTAGCCTGTCCGACAACGACTTCACCAGAGTCCTGGCGGATTTCCCATTGGTTCTGGCACCGCAGTTCACGGCAGCCATGCCCAGCCACGGCGTAAGGCACCACATCCCGACACAGGGACCACCCCTCCACGCCAACGGGACTGTGAATATGTGCCCCCTACAGCATTCCCGCCCGGGGAGGGCGGGATCAGGTAGGCTTTAAAGCAAGGCCACGAAGTTCGAATAAATCTCTTTTGCAACCACAGCTCATCGACTACGTGTCGTTATTTCAGCGCTGTGTGTAGCACACTGCTACACCAGCATCATTTAAGGAGGCATTTATCATTCTTTTAGCCAAAAAAGGTAAAGATCCAACAGTGTTCTTCGTATAGGCCGATTTCTTTGCTAAATGTCAATGTTATTATTTCTGAAGGTCAAACTGGTTTTATTAAAACATCGCCTTCCCTTTTTGAATATACGGCGTTCATTTAATATCTTATATTCACCCTCAATTGGGACTCCTGAATGTGTCATTTCTCTTGACGTAGAGAAAGTGTTCGATCGTGTAGAGTGGAATTAACTTTTTGCGGTTTTAGAAAAATTTGATTTTGGACAAAGTTTTATTTCATGGATTAAATTGTTATATTCATGTCCCACCGCTTCTTTTTTGACCAACTCTCAGCAATCCCAATCTTTTAGCCTTAAATGTAGCATCCGACAAGTCCTTTACTTTTTGATCTGGCCATAGAGCCACTGGCTAACGTGTTTCATAGCTGTGCTGAATTGATGAGGATTTGGAGGGGAGGTGTTGAGCATAAAGTTTTTCTTTGTGCTGATGATCTTTCACTTTTTATATCAAATCTGACTACTTCCTTACCCCTAATGTTTTTACTTCTTAATCAATTTAGTCAGCTTTCCGGTTACAAACTTAATTTACACAAGAGCGAACTCTTCCCAATCAATAGAGAAGCACAAGCATTAGTATTTCATGACCTCCCTTTTAAAGTAGTTAATAATCAATTCACTTACCTTGGTATTACAGTAACAAGGAACTTCAAGAACCTTTTTTTGAGAAAATTTTGCTAATCTTTTAAACTCTACAAAACAGAGTTTGACACAGTGGTCACCCTTGTCCATGTCTCTGGTAGGTCAAATTAATGTTATTAAAATGTATATCCTTCCTAAATTTTTATATTTATTTCAATCTTTACTTATTTTTATTTCTAAAGCTTTTTTTGATTCGTTAGATTCTATTATTTCATCCTATCTACAGAAGGGCAAACATTCCAGACTTAATAAAACTCACCTTCAAAAATCTAAAAAGGAAGGCAGTATGGCCTTGCCTAACTTTCATTTATATTATTGGGCAGCTAGTATTCATTGTCTTGCTTTTTGGTCTTTCTTTCATAATCAGCCTGACTGCCCAAAATGGGTGGGAATGGGGTTGAACTCTAGTCAGGATCTCTCCATTTCTGCACTTCTTGGATTCGCACTTCCTTGTCACTTGCCTAGACTAATTGTTAATTCTCTCATTAGACATACTCTGAGAATATGGGCTCAGTTCAGAAATATAATGGCCTTCATGGTTTCTCTCTCTCTAGTCCTATTTTACACAATCATCTTTTCCTACCTTCTGTGCAAGACTCAACATTTCATGATTGGTACAGAAAGGGCATTAGGCGCTTTGAAGATAATCGTTTTGCAACTTTTCAACAACTGTCTGTAAAGTTTAACCTACCTAATACTCACTTCTTTAGATATCTTCAAATTAGACATTTCATTAACCCTTTAATATCAAACTTTCCTGAGATGCCTGAGAAAAACATTGTGGACCTGTTTCTTTGTATTAATCCATTGGGTAAAGGTTTGATATCTACTATTTATGATAAGGTAGTGATCTTGAGGCATGCCCCCTTTGATAAAATTAGAACTGCCTGGGAGTATGATTTAAACATTTATCTGAAGCGGTTTGGGATTCAATTCTTAAGTCAGTTAACTCAACCTCTTTATGTGCTTGCCACTGCCTTTTGCAGTTTAATGTTGTACATAGGGCTCATATGTCTAAAACTAAATTATCATGGTTTTATCCTAACATTAGTCCCATTTGTGACAAGTGTAAAGGGGGCGAGGCTTCTCCTATTCATATGTACTGGGCTTGTCCTAGTCTAGAGAAATTCTGGAGAGAAGTTTTTTTTAAACTTTATCCCATATTCTTAATTGCCACTTAGAACCTAACCCTCTGATTGCTCTTTCTGGCACCTTGGTGAAGTAGATATGCATTTGAGTCAGACTAAATGTCAAACATTATCTTTTGCCTCTCTTTTGGCTAGACGGTTAGTTCTTCTCAGGTGGACAGATGTTGCCCCACCCACTCATGCTCAATGGCTTAGTGATATTATGTCCAGTTTAGACCCTGAAAAGATTCATTATTCACTTCTCAATTCAGACATAAAGTTTCATAAGGTGTGGGGACCTTTTCTTGAATACTTTCATAACTCCTCTTTAGATTAAGTTTATCCTTTTTTTTGTACTATAATCCCTTACTTTCAGCTTTTTTTCCCTGTACATTTTATGGGGGTTTTTTTTATGTGAATTACATTATAGTTTTGGTAGTAGGCTTTATATTTTCTTTTATATATATGTATATTTTTTTTTTGTACAGCTCTGTGAGGTCAAATGCTCCGAATAACTTTTCTTTTACACATTGAAATGGTTGGCCTGGAGTTTTTTAGTGGGAGGGTGGCGAGGACACTAACTTTATATGCTTTTATTTTGGGTGCTCTTTCCTTATTGCTATGGATTATATATTAGACACGTTTGTTCTGCACTGTATAAATCTCCATTTTGTTGTTTTTTTTTGTAGTTGTATTGTAGAATCTCATTTAAAAAAAATTTAAAAGGGACTTGAGAAACAACTTCTTCGGAGTCAGATGTATATGGAACAAACTGGCAGAAGTTGTTGAGGGAGGTACAGTAACAATTTAAATACATTTTGAACAGGTTCAGGGATAGAAAATGTATAAGGGGTACAGGCCAAACACAGGCAAATGGGATGAGCTATGATGGGCATCTTGGCACGAGATGGGCTGAAGGACAGGTTTGTGTACTGTATGGCCGCCGTGTAGCAATGTGCCAGAAGCTATATTCAAATCAGCCTTGGGCTATAGCACAGGTCCCATCTTTGCTTTGATAGTCATCTTACTGAACTACTTACAGCAAATTACAGTGCACACTGCAATACAGGAGGGATGCATTCCTAGAGAGCTATTCAAAATGCTATTCTTCATAATGTTCTAGAAAGCTTTTCCTCTCTGCCCCGCTGGTTGGCCGATCTGTAGACAAGGGAACACAAAGTACACTGCAGATGCTGGGATCAAAGCAACACGTACAACATGCTGGAGGAACTCAGCAGGTCGGGCAGCATCCGTGGAAATGAGCAGTCAAAGTTTCGGGGCGAGATCCTTCGTCAGGACTGAGGAGCGAGGGGGCAAGGGGCCTCTTTTACCACCATTCAGAGCCCCAAACAGTCGTCTCAGGTGAGACAACACTTCACTTGTGAGTCTCTTGGGGGTCATCTATTGCATTCTGTGCTCCCGGTGCGGCCTCCTCTACATCGGTGAGACCAGACACAGATTGGGGGACCGCTTCATCGAGCACTCCCACTCCATCTGCCATAACAGGCAGGATCTCCCGGATGCCACCCACTTCAACTCTGCTTCACATTCCCATTCGGATATGTCCATACATGCCCTCCTCTACTGCCGTGTCGAGGCCGAACTCAGGTTGGAGGAGCAACGCCTCATATACCATCTGGGTAGTCTCCAGCCCATTGGCATGAACATTGAATTCTCCAGTTTCTGGTAATTCCCTCCCCCTCTCTTCCCCCATCCCAGTTTCACTCTGCCTCCTCCAGCTGCCTATCACCTCTCTCATGATTCTGCATTCTTCTACTACCCATAGTGCTTTCCCCTTACGTTCCTTCTTCACTTTTCCTGCCTATCCCCTCCCCCACCCCTTGATCTTTCCTCTTACTGGTTTTTCACCTGGCACCTACCACCCTTCTCCTTCCCACCCTCCCCCCACCTTCCTTATAGGACCCCTGCCCCCTCCCTCTTCAGTCCTGATGAAGGGTGTCAGCCCGAAACGTTGACTGCTCATTTCCACGGATGCTGCCCGACCTGCTGAGTTCCTCCAGCATGTTGTACGTGTTGCTACACACAAGGCAATTTGGATTGTATTACAGTTAGAAGTGAAGCTTGCTGTTCTAATTATTTCTGTTACCCAAACTGTATAATGTACGTGCTTTGCAAGGCCAGAGTCAATTATCAGTTGTTCACTTCAGTGCTGTACTGTGGGTAAGATTTTCTATTTAAAACAAAAAAGTATTTTTAATGCCAATCTGAAAGAAAATTTCATTTTCATTAACATATAAAACTCGGATAACCTGGCATCCTCCGGACTTCGGTGCTGCAAGCCTCACAGATGTTCTAAATTACTGGATGCCTGTCTATTAACATGAAAGCAATTTCATTTCTTTGTTTCACATGTTGCACAGTATTATAATATTTTTCCAATGAAAGAGTACGGGGAATAGAACCCAATCAATTTCAGTTTATGCATTTCAGATTGACTACAGGTATCCAAACACTTTCTCACACTGGATCCACAGCTTTGGCCACATTACACAACCTCAACTCAAACTCCTTAGAGTGTGCAAGGTGCACAAACATTAGGATTTCTGAACAACTGGGTGCAGGCTTCTCAGTTTTAAATGTATTAGTACCTGGTAATGCTTGCATTTATATAGTGAAATGAAGGAAAGAAATTCCCAAGGTATTCTGAAGGAGTGATTTTGTTCCAAATTCAATACATGAAATCACAGAAAACACACTTAGAAAATGACTTAGAATCTTAAATTAAGTCATTCGCTACTTTCTCAGATCATCCAAAAGGACCCCAACCTTGACGTGGTTTGGATGTTCATGTGCCTTAATGACCTGGAGAACTACATCGGCTGAAGTCAGGGCTTTAAGCATTGGCTATTTGTAGGATCACACATGTGATACAGGTCAAAGGGTAGAAGCCAGACTAAGAGTGGTCCACCAATCCTCCAGGTTCAGGGGTTCAGCTCAGCTAACAACTTTGACTAATCAAACAAAACTGTTTGAAACAGCAATGAAAATCCTTCTACATCCGAATGCAACAGTATTCTTGAGTCTCCACCTGGGACTTGCATGACTGACAGTAAACCAAGATGAAGCTACTGAAGGAAGCCCTGAACACTATCAGAGATGGAGAACCTTCACTGCTGCCCAAAATGCCAGTGGCATAACATGCAAAAGGAGATCTTCTTTTACTCAAATAAAGTAAAACCTCCCAAACAAAATTTTAAGCACTACTTTAATTTTAGACAATTTTCTGATTCACAGCTTTGTCATTGTCTCACTCCACCCCTCCTGTACTTTTCTATAAACCCACCAACCTTCTGAAATATTAACACTTAAAAACTTTCCATGTCTCCCTAATTCTTTGAGATAATTCTAAAGTGAGAACTTCAACAGCTGAAAATACAACCACTATCTGTGCAGTGAGTAAACTCTGGAATAATTTACAACCAAAATTGAAGGGCTAGAGATATTTCAAAGGGTATGGGGTTGGGAAAGATTAGAATAAGGGAGAGAACATTTTGAGAAAAAGAAAATGGTGCAAAATTAAAGTTCTGCTTAACATTGCAATTGACTGTCTCCACATTACCAAGAAGGATACCAAAAGAATTCTTTTCTGATTATAAACCAGAAACAATTTGATTCAATCAGCAGAGGGATGAAGGGTGCAAGTTTTGATGAGAATACTTCACCATTTACCAATTAAAATAGGGAAATCACTTAGAGTCCAGTCACTTTGGGAGTAGGCTAAAGCCAGGATCAAATCTAGGAGTATAATATTTCCAGTCCAACCAACCAACCTGTCAAGGCAAGCACCTCTCACTCCACCTGGGTCGAGTTTACAGGTACCACACTGGCCTCAACAATACCTCAGAAATACAGGGGTAGCAAGTTAGCATCAACCCTGAGGAATTGCCAAAGAAAGGGTAAGAATGGGCGGAGAAGAATTAATTAAGACAAGCTACAGTAAACAAAAAACTTCACAATCCTATCCGGAATAATGACAAATATTGGCTGGTGTCAAACAAATCCGTAACTGGCCCAATTATATAAACTTAATAAACATAAATGAAATAATAAACCGAACATCCTATTTTAGAGGTGGAAAACATTTTTATGGGTGGGGCACTCTAGTTAGAACGCACTTTAAAATGTATAATCATACCACAAAAGAAATATCACAAACGAGAAAATCTGCAGATGCTAGAAATCCAAGTACAGTAACACACAAATTACTGGAGGTACTCAGAAGGCCAGGCAGCAACAATGGAAGAGGACAGTCGACGCTCCTCGGCCCGAAACAGCGACTGCACTTTAATCCCGGCCTGGGTTGGCCTGCTGAGTTCCTCCAGCATTTTGTGTGTGTTTCCGCAAAAGAAGTAATCCATCGGCGTTTTACTTGAAAGAATTGACAATAAACACACTACAAAAGTTTTAAGCTTGTTTGTACAATTCTCGAGAATGATCTTTTAAAGGAAACTTGAGTCAGGCTCCATTTTATGCCCTGCAGTTCAAATAAACCTGCTTTACCCTGAGGAGAGGAACAGCCGCACGCTGACACCTTACCTGCCGCAGGGGCGAGCCACACAACAATCAGAAACAACACCAAGGGTCCCGAAGCCCTTGACCACCGGTATCGCCGCGACCCCGCCCGGGCGCGGGTGCAAGAAGAACCCAGCTCCGCCGCCATTTCAGATGGAAGACAACTGCTTTCACTTTCATATTCTTCACGTGGTTTGTTCGGGTAAATACCCAACATCATAGATTACGTTTTAATTTAACCATGCTGTCTTGTCAACCGCCGTCTCCGCAAGTATGGGGTATACATCGCATTGTCCTGAACGTTGTAGGGACGTATCGAAAACTGAGGCTGCGGTCTACAGCGGTTGGCGGAAAGCGGTGTGTGGGAAACTCGGCTGCAAGGTCCCGGTGGCCCCGCTCATTCTCGGAGAGGGAGAATCATTTAGCGCTTCGCCAGGCGGCGACCGCTGCCGATCCAGCGCCTCTCCTCGTCCCTTTCCCAAAATAAAACCTATGACCAGAGCCCACTAGGGACCTCTGTGTTTGTAATTTTTAACATGAGCTGGTCCTGAGACTTTTCTGCTGGTAATCCATAACCAATCTACCTAGTCTGGCTCTTGTTCTTCACCTGTTTGCCTGCACTTACCTCTCTAAATCCATCACTATATAATGCATTCTGTTATGTTTGCTACCTGAATATACTTATTTATGGAATGATCTGTCTGGATGGCTTCCAAACAAAAGCTTTTCGCTAAGGCTTGGTATTGGTATTATTGCCACATAACAATACCAGTGGTAGCAATCGTGATGTTGATAAAAGGCAAGGGTGTCTGATGTTCAGCAACATTGTAGCCCTGGTGATAATCATATTCTGGCTCTCTAGGTCAAGTCTTGGGAGCTCCCAAGTGCAGGCATGAAAGGAAGGAAATCAAGTAGTGAAACCTTTCATATTTCGTGTCTGTCAGATGACAAGCAAATCTGTCTTCCTTTTGGCTTTTTTTTGTTTTGAGAGAAAACAAATGAAACTGCAGATACTGGAACACAAAACAAACAACATCTGCAGAAAGTGAAATCACTTAATATTTTGGGTCAGGAATGAGAATCCTTGCCAAAGCTGAAGGCCGAGGGATCAATCATCTGGCGTTGATGTAGTGTTGCACATCAACCTTGCACTCAATATCAGAAAGACCAAGGAACTGACTGTGGACTTCAGGAAGGGGAAGTCTGGATGGTGCATGCTTTCCTCCACTGAACTGATACACTACTTGTTTGTCAGAACAGCCAAGTTTTTGAAAGAACCACTGAACTCCAACGCTTCTAAGGTCAATTTCACTGGCCTTATAACCAGACACATGACATTCAATAAGAACATCTTTATCCACAATGGCTTCCACAGTTCATGAATTCATAGACACTATTAGGTCACCTTCTGCAATAATTAAGGTCAAAATTATCATTAGTAAGACAATAATTTTCTAATTTATCTTCGAACTATAGGAAAATAATTTTAGATTGAGACTGCTTTTGCTTATCAACATGAATTTATGCTACATTTTTATTATGAAAGTGCTTAACAACTGACACACTTTACAATAGGCACTCTCATGGAATGACAGGAAATGCAATTGGTCTCTACTACTGGCATCTACTGTTAACTAATGTATAGTATCAATGATTTTAAAATCTTGTAGAATTAACTAGAATGTTATTTTAAACAATGCTTTCCTTCCTCTAAACTGCAGAACTATTTCCCCTCTCCTCTCCCTCGACCCTCCCCTTCACTCCTCCTCCCCTCTCCCATTCCCTTCTCTCCCCCTCCTCCCTCCACCCCTCAAAAATCGACTTATACAGTAGTCGTTTTTAAAAACGGATTGGTTACCCAGGCGTTTGCTATACTGAGATGTGACATGGGATGTAAATATCAGCAGAAACAATGACAAAATACAAATGGATCATGGAATCAAAGACATAATACAGAAACGAGCCCTTACAGCCATCCCCATCTATGCCAACCATGATGCGCATATACATTAATTTAATTTGCCTGCATTAGCCACATGTCCCTCTATGCCTTTCCTATCCAAGAACCCGTGCAAACAACTTTTAAACATTGGAATTGTACCTGCCTCCACTATCTCCTCAGGTAATCCATTTTAAATAAATACCAGTCTCTATGTGGAAAGTGCTCTCTCTCAAATCTCCCCTCACCTTAAACTGACAGTAGTTCTAGAGTCCCTGTGCCCTTTTCTACAAGGTCACCTCTGTTTCCTACACTTTAGTGAGAATAAACCAATTTCTTTTTACAGCCTGCCATTCCATAGAACATCTGGTGAATCACTTCTGTACCTGCTCGATTGTTACTCCATCCTTCCTGTAATGTAGTAACCAGAACTGCGTACAATACTCTACTCGAGGTGCAAACTAGCCAATGCTTTGTACAACTGCAGTTTAATATCCCAGTTCTTGTACTCAACATTTCAGCCTACAAAAGCAGGCGTACTAAATTCCTTTTTAATTTCACGTGTATTGCAACTTTCAGGGAGCTAATGGATTTACACATCAAGGTTTCTCTGTCTATCAATGTTCCTTAACCAAGGCCAGATTAAACTAGTAGCAAAAGTAGCATATGCTACGGGCCCCGCATTTTCGGGGGCCCCGCCCGCACTAAATACTTGCAAACTGCAGTCTGGTGAAATCGGCATTCTCACCGTATTGAGTTTGAGTGAGTTTTTGGGAAAACGATTCATTTACACTTAAATAAATGACTTCAGCCATCAGTCTTCTGTTCTTTGAAAATGTACTGTGGATTGAGTTCATAACAATACATTTCCTAAAAGCTGTGAACCCAGTTTCATTCTGATAATAAAATTTACTTTGCACTTTGACTGTCGGGGAACTGCCTTTGACTCTGAGAACAAACTGAGACTGACAGCTCCAGCTCCCGGTAGCAGCTCGTCCTCAGACCAACATACAACCAATCAACGAGTACCACTGGGAGAAACATGCTGTCAATGGCTGAGGGGTGTCAGTGGGCGGGACGGTGTGCGCTCGGACCCGGAGCAGTCTCAGGGGAGGCCGGAGTTTGGGAGCTGCTCTTCGGGTAAAGGCTGTAACACCGGCCGGGGTCTGTCACTCATGGTTACCAGCTGCAGCGGAGAACGCTCATTTTCAAAACTGAAAAGGATTAAAAATGAACTAAGGAGCACCATGGGTCAAAACAGATTGAACAATTTCACTCTAATGAGCATTGAACATGAACTTCTACATGAAATAGACATTTCCAGTGTCATCAACAAATTGGATTATGCTAAATCTATAAAATCTAACTTTAAATTTGTAGTTTTATTTTAAATTGTAAGTAATTGTTTTACTTATTTATATATTCTGTACAATGTTGTTGATGTGCCTGTATATGGACAGTGTGATATGTTTTTAGTGATTTATTTGATTACAGCACACTTCTGTTGTGCTAACGCGTTTGGGCCTGTTTATCTGCGGACACTAGCTTGAGAGACTTAAAAAGACTGAGAGATGTATGTTTCAAACCTTTTATGACCTTTTCTGTAGTTTTCACGGTGTCTACTGAAGAGAGAGAAATAAAATAGATCTTCAAGGACATCTGTATGTTGTGTGGCCGTTATTTCATTGGACCGGTGCAGTTACATAATTTAATGTTTGGTGGTATAATATATATTTTTACCTCACAAATTCAAATTTTCTCTTTCTTCCTAAATATTAGTTCTTACAGTGCTTCAATATCCGAGAATAAAATCAATAGCACGACAGCAATAAAACTTTTATAGCATTTTGATTATGTAAAATTGGGTATGTAGATTACAGTCCACAATTGTTCTTCCAAATCTGAAACCTGCAATTGCTTTCAAACAATTTTCCTATTCCTGCATGGATATTTGTTCATATCCATGTGGTCCACAGAAAGGATTTGTTGACACAAAATCAAAGCTTCATAACAGAGCATCAACATTTAACGTCTAGCCTTGTGACTCAGCTTCAGGTACATCGACTTCAACACAGAAACATCTACCTCATAACAATTCCCCCAGCAACTCATTAATAGGTCCAACTCCAGCTATCACTCTCAGCCTCACTCCACCACCCAAGATGCCAACTGCAGCACCCCATAATGGTCCAAACATAGCTGTTCCAATGTATTCCCAATTATCTCGAGCCACTCATGGAATCCTAGAGCAAGGAAACAGGTTTTAGGTCCACTGATTCTGTGATTAACCATTATGCACACATTTACTGTACTCCAATCACATTTGAATTTCTCCACATTCACATTAACACCACCCTGCCCGCCCCCACCCCCCCCCCCAGATTCTGGAATTCACCTGCACACTAGGGGAAACTTACACGAGGCATTTAACCTATCAATTTACCCATTGTTGGGATGTGGGAGGAAACCAGAGCACTCAGGGGAAATTCAGAATATGATAGGAGAATGTGCAAACTCCACAAAGATAGCACTGGGGATCAGGATTGAATCAGGTGTCTCTGAAGCAGCATTCTATCTTTGGTGTCCATGTTCCCGTGGCAATTCGATTCCAATTTACGACTACACCCTGAACTCCAAGTGACTGAACCTTCTTGACCAGCCTCCCATGCAGGAACTTGTCAAAGGTCTTGCAAAAGCCCACGTGGACAATGTCCACTCTTTTCTTTCATCCAACGTTCCTGGTAATCTCCTCAGAAATCTTCTTAGGATTAGTTAAACATGGCTAACCATACATAAAGCCATTCTGCCTATCCCTAATCAGACCCTTCTTGACAAGGGCCCCAATATCCCTCAAAAGGCAAGGTTCCTTAAATCTGTTAGCAACGCATTTTATTCTAACGGAAACATACAATCACTGTGCTCCCACAATACTTACATATCTTGTCCTTTATAATACCTTCCAATCATTTACCCACTACTGACCTCAGGCTCACTGGCCTATGATTTCCCAGCTTATAGCTGTTCTTGGCAATGGTAAGCACTTAAGGAAAGCAAAGAAAGGAAACAAGGATAGAGTCCCACACATAATGTTTAGATATCACATGAAAAAAATAGATTAGAAACAAAAGCAGGCCACTCGACCCTTCAATGTTACCCTGGCATTCAACGTGCTCATAACTGTTCTATCTCACACTTAATTTCCTTTTAGGTGCTACTACCCCATAGCCCTCAATCACATGTTCTTTCTAAAATGTTTCCATTTCTTCTTGCAACACCTCCAGTGATCTAGTTTCCACAACCCTCTCCTCCCCATCCATTGTCAAGTTCAAGTTTATTGTCATTCAACCATGCACATGTATATTGCTAAATGACAGAACATTCCTCCAGACCAAGGTACACAATACAGTACCTATAACACAAAGTAATATTACCACAAGTAAATTAACAAATAATAAGGTGCATACCACTCAAACGATCTTTGACCCAAACATTAATGTTTCCTCCTTACGCAGCTTTTGAGAATAACTTTGCCACTTTCTCTTTTTATTCTATTACACCACAGATTTTTAAAAGCCTTGCCTCATGCTCACATGTACTAAGAGACATGTTTGGCAATGCAGCCATACTCCAGAACACAAAGCAGATAGATCTGAGAAACTGCAAAGAGAGGGGAAGAGTGGGAGAAAAAGACTGCTAATATTTGGTATCGCTATATTGTTCCGAGTCCCCAGCTCAAATCTCATCTGATATACTCATTCAATGTTAAATAATAAACCAGAAAAAAACGACATTGGGATATGCCTTTGATATAATCCCTTTTATAAATTATACTGCCTTTGGGAGGTATAGTACCAATAACCCAAACGTTGTGCTTCCAGCTCACGTTACAGAAGTGATGCAGTACAGATTCTTCTGAAAACTACAGGCCATCCCTGGGGAAGAAACAAGTTCCATTTTTATGCAAGTCCTTAAGTCGACTTTTTCCATAAATCAGACAATACACGAAAATACATAGGATCAGAAAGAATGGCATCAAAACCACATAAGAATGATAAAGAATAATTATTAAAAGATGAGAAAGAAGAAACCAGTTTTGCCATCCATAGGAATATGTATTCATATATATTTAATTTAAATATAATTTTTATATTTTGAATTTAAAATTATGGAAGTCATTCATACATTAGGGAGTTGTGGATAGTCTGGAGGATTGTCGGATGTTACAGCGGGACATTGATAGGATGCAGAAAGACAAGTGGCAAATGGACTTCAATTCAGTTAAGTGTGAAGTGGTTCATTTTAGTATGTCCAATTTGAAGACAGAATATAATATACATGGTAAGACTCTTCATAGTGAGGAGGATCTGAGAGATCTCGGGGTCCGTGTCGATAGGACATTCAAAGCTGCTGCACAGGTTGACAGTGTTGTAAAGAAGGTGTATGGTGAGTTGGCATTCATCAACCATGGGATTGAGTTTGAGAGCCATGAGGTAATGTTACAGCTATACAAGACCTTGGTCAGACCCCACTTGGAGTTCTGTGTTCAGTTCTGGTCACCTCACTAAGGATGTGGATTGTATAGAGAGAGTGCAGAGGAGATTTACAAGGATGTTGCCTAGATTGGAGGGCATACCTTATGAGAATAGGTTAAGTGTACTTGGCCTTTTCTCCTTGGAGTGACGGAGGATGAGAGGTGACCTGACAGAGGTGTAAAAGATGATGAGGGGCATAAGATCGTGTGGATAGCCCAAGGCTTTTTCACAGGGCTAAAATGGCTAACACGAGGGCGCATAATTTTAAGATGCTTGGAAATAGGTACCGAGGGGATGTCAAGGGTAAGTTTTTCACACAAAGAGTGCTGGCTGCATGGAATGCAATCTCCGCGGCAGTGGTAGAAGCGGACACAATAGGATCTTTTAAGAGCACCTTATTTACATCGAGCTTAGAAAATTGGAGGGCGATGCGCTAGGGAAATTCTAGGTGGTCTCTAGAGTAGGTAACATGGTCGGCACAACATTGTGGGCCGAAGGGCCTATAATGTGCGGTAAATTTCTATGTTCTATGTGAGTGCCTGTAAATTAGGCATTCATAACCTGGAAATTGCCTGTGTATGTCTTTTAAGACCGGCAATGTTAATGTTAATTAAGAGACTGGTAATGTTACTTTTATTGAAGTTGAGTGGTTAAATTTTGTCAAGTTGGCTTGGGCTTGGATGATTGATGCACTAGACGTGGGCTTTGATGTTTGCTTAAAATAATTAAAAAGCATTCGATGGGATAGATAAATCAGGATTGAAAATAATTTTAAAATTACTGTCTGGCCATTTAGGTGATGTCAGGAAACACCTCATGTATAGTGAAGAATAACCATCCACCAAAAAGGCATTGAAGCTGAAGCGTAAAGAATATGTCAGAACTGCTACCAATAGTCCTTGGACCTCCAGAAAATAAATAAGTCTGGAAATGGAAAATATAGCAAATCTCAGTTAATGGTAACCAGAAACCTGTTGAAAGCACTTTTTGATTCACCAAAGTCTTTCAGGGAAGGAATTACACATAAATTGATTGTGTGTGTTTCACACAAGCATACAGCAACCCAAATAAGGATCAATTTCACTGTGCAGAAATGGCACAGTATCAGCATTCCCTTGGTGTCACAAGCATGAAAAAATATCCAATCACAAACAAGTGAAAATCTGCAGATGCTGAAAATCCAAGCAACACACACTAAATGCTGGAGGAACTCAGCTGGCCAGGCAGCATTTACAGAAAAGAGTAAACCGTCGATGTTTCAGAACGAGACCCTTCAGCAGGACTGGAGAAAATAGATGAGGAGTCAGAAGGTGTGGGGAGGGGTGAATAAAGAGCTGGGAAGTTGATTGGTGAAAGAGATACAGGGCTGGAGAAGGGGGAATCTAATAGGAGAGGACAGAAGGCCATGGAAGAAAGAAAAGGGTGAGAAGTACCAGAGGGAGATGAAAGGCAGGCAAGGAATAAGGTGAGAGAGGGAAAAGGGGATAGGGAATGGTGAGGGGGGAGGGAGCCATAACGGGAAGTTTCAGAAATCAGTGTTTATGCATTTAGCTTGTAGGCTACCCGGATGGAATATAAGGTGTTACTACTCCAACCAGAGTTTGGCCTCATAGTGACAGTAGAGGAGACCTTTTAAACAAAGTAAATCTCATTCAATCACTTATCAAAGTCTTTGCAAAAATAATCAGTTCTTCCAGAAAATCAAATTCAGATCCTTTGAATGAAAGATAAATACATACATCCAACCGTTTTAAATACCCAACGTATTGAAACATTTCTGTTAAATCATAACAGACCTAATCCCTGTTTACACTGTAGAGATTGTGGACACTACTCTCTACTAATATCATCTCGCTGTAGTAGTAGAGTCAATAAATCTTTTATCAATACCGTCTCTCCTCCACGGGTTGCAGTAGGTACTGGAATTGCAGCGCTCACGGCTAACACCCCCCACACCCTCGCAGGATAGGATGGTAGCTGCTATCTGGGGCACATAGTACTGCACATACGCCACCTCAACAGCTTGAATGAGCAGAAAGGTCCTGGATGATAGTCTTTCCCCTGTACGGTACAACCAGGCTTTCCCGGGAACTGATACGCATGGCTTCTCTAATGGAGACTCTACCAATGGGACAGCCACAGCATTCAAACATACAGAGGGTGCACTGAGCAGAATGTCAGCTGAATTGATGGCTGTTCAGATGGTAGCCTTGCAAAATCGGATGGCCTTGGACTACCTATTTGCGGTGATAGGTGGAAGCTGTGCTGTAATTGGTCAGAAATGCTGCACCTACATCCCCAATGAGTCTGGGAACATCACTCACCTGGCTGATCAAACCCAGCAGTCAGTAAATAAGATCAGGACAGTAGGGGTCAGGCTTCATAACAACTTCCCAGGTGCAAGTTGGTGGTCTTTGGAGCACTGGGAGGCTGGTAAACTATTGTCACTGGGTAGTAACCAGTTGATTGTTAGTTTTGGGTATTATTGTGTTATGTCTTGTGTGTAGTATAGTGAGGTACCTACGAGGGTTATAGAAGCCTTTGGGCCGAGCATCAGTGTTGTGCCTTTCGATGGGTAGAATGTTGCAGTGTCTTACCTGTTTATTGAAAGCCGCTGGCCTGTGTGGCTCGCTGGCGTACAATGGAAGGAGAAAACTGAGTTAGTGTTTCAGGCTGATGACTCTTCATCAACACTATCAAATGTTAATGGTAATAAAAAAATGCAGAGGATGGAAGAGTAAAGGAAACAAAATGGAGGTTCTATGATAGGGAGAAGGCCAGAATTGTACAATTATTGGCAGATTAACTTGACAGACTGCAGCAGTTTAGAGATACGAGAAGAGAGAAGCTATGATAAGAGATATGGGAGCCATGGTAGCATAGTGATTAGTGCAGGGCTATTGCAGCTTATGGTATCAGAGTTCGGAGTGCAATTCTGACATTGGCTGTAAGCTCCTCCCTATGAATGCCTGGATTTCCTTTGGTAGGTTAAGTTGGCATTGTAAATTGCCCTGTGATTAGGCTCAGGTTAAGTCAGGAGTTTGCAGAGTGATGTGGCTCATTGGGCCAGAAGAACCTGCTCTGCATTGCTTCTCTAAATAAATAAGTAGTTGAGGGGCTTCCTCACTCAACCTGCCCCCATACCCTTCTCCAGTGGCACAAGAACCTTACACTGTGGCCCTTTCCCCAGCAATCCCTTGTGGTGGCTGCACCAAGCTTCAATCCTTCTCTCAGCACTTACTCCTGTAGCCTGGACACACCTGATCTTAGCCAAAACTCCACAAGCAAGCACAGTCCAATTTACTTCCAGACAGGGTACCCTTTCACCATAGTCAGACTCTGTTTGAGATGTGATGGTTGAAATTACTGGACTGTCTCTATATCATTTTAGTCCCAACTGAAACATCCATCATCCAACTGCATGATTAACATTATATTATTATAAGTATTACAGCACAGATTGGAATACTGTTTGCATAACAATGTTAATGTAAATGACCCCCACCCCTTTCACTGCCAGGAGCCATCCAATAAAGCCCCAGTATGTAATAATAATATGATTGCAAGATAGATTGAGCCATATGTTGTGGAGATTTATAAATGGTTCAAATCAAAATCAAAATGGAGCGGCTGATAATACAGAATCTGAGGCCACAAACCAGGCACGCCCAGGATCCTCTTCAGTTTGCGTATAAGGAGAAGGTGGGAGTGGAGGATGCTATCACGTATTTGCTGCACAAATCACTCTCTCACCTAGAGGGGGTCAGTTGTGCTGTGAGGATTACATTCCTTGACTTCTCTAGTGCCTTTAACACCATCCAGCCCAAGATCTTAAGGCACAAACTAACGGAGATGGGAGTAGATTCTCACATGGTGGATTGGATAGTGGACTACTTGACAGATAGACCTCAGTATGTGCGGTTGGGAGACTGTAGGTCTGACACGGTGGTCAGCAGCACAGGGGGGCCGCAGGGAACCGTACTCTCTCCGGTCCTGTTCACCCTGTACACATCAGACTTCCAATATAACTCGGAGTCCTGCCATGTGCAGAAGTTCGCTGATGACAAGGCCATAGTGGGGTGTGTCAGGAATGGACAGGAGGAGGAGTATAGGAAACTGATACAGGACTTTGTGATATGGTGCAACTCAAACTACCTGCGTCTCAATATCACCAAGACCAAGGAGATGGTGGTGGACTTTAGGAGATCTAGGCCTCATATGGAGCCAGTGATCATTAATGGAGAATGTGTGGAGCAGGTTAAGACCTACAAGTATCTGGGAGTACAGTTAGACGAGAAGCTAGACTGGACTGCCAACACAGATGCCTTGTGCAGGAAGGCACAGAGTCGACTGTACTTCCTAAGAAGGTTGGCGTCATTCAATGTCTGTAGTGAGATGCTGAAGATGTTCTATAGGTCAGTTGTGGAGAGCGCCCTCTTCTTTCTGGTGGCGTGTTGGGGAGGAAGCATTAAGAAGAGGGATGCCTCACATCTTAATAAGCTGGTAAGGAAGGCGGGCTCTGTCATGGGCAAAGTACTGGAGGGTTTAACATCGGTAGCTGAGCGAAGGGCGCTGAGTAGGCTACGGTCAATTATGGATAACTCTGAACATCCTCTACATAGCACCATCCAGAGACAGAGAAGCAGTTTCAGCGACAGGTTACTATCGATGCAATGCTCCTCAGACAGGATGAAGAGGTCAATACTCCCCAATGCCATTAGGCTTTACAATTCTACCGCCAGGACTTAAGAACTTTTTAAAAGCTATTATTAATGCTTTTTGAGATAGTGATTTAGATGCATATCATATTTTTTACTGAGTTAAGTATTGTATGTAATTAGTTTTGCTACAACAAGTGTATGGGACATTGGAAAAAAAGTTGAATTTCCCCATGGGGATGAATAAAGTATCTATCTATCTAAATCACTGGCACTCAGCCATCAGAACCGCTGCAATTTTGCACTGCTGTGCAAGTCCTATGATATCCTAGCCTTAATGCAGGTTAAGGCTGACTTTGTCCATGTGCTGCACAGTTGGGTTCCTCTTGGAGTCCCAAGACAGTACTCCTACATTATGCTCAGGACTGTTAGTGACTGTTAATAAGCCACGTGGAATCTGGAGCAGGTCTGTATAAATGCTCTGCATTCATTTCAAGAACCAGGCATTCTCATGAAGAAATCTTCCCAAATTCAAAGTATGCCAAATTTAATATTCTTAACAACAAAGATAATAGAAAGTGATTCAATGCAATTTCAATAGTAACATGAAATATTTTAATATTTTGAGGCTTATATATTGTTCCATTGATTTACATAGGTATATACAGTACTGTGACTGTCATCTCTGAATGTTCAAACACTTTTTCTGGCACAAAATATATTTACATGGATAATCTGAAAGCTTCTGAATACACATGACCAACATTAATGTTGTGGGGGCTGAATATCTGGGACACATATATTTCAAATGAAAGAACAAATACACCTTTGACCTGCTAAGTGACAAAATAAGTCTGGTTTAGAAACTTCTTGATCTCTATCACAATGGTGCAAGGAAACAATAAAATTTATCTGATGCCAATCAATTAACACCCCCCCAACTCATTACGTTTAGCTGATGCAAATGAAAACAACACATGGTCATGCAAATTTGCAAGCCTATTGCTTGAGCACCCTCCTTGCTGGGGGCCAGTACCCTGTGTTCTGTACAGTGCTGTTTATTCACAAAGCTGTCCTTTGAATTCCAAAAAGATTACTGCTCACAATTAACGTCTCAACAAGTGTTTTTTGAAGACCGATTCTCATTACTGAAGGTTGCCCTGAGTGTAACAAAACCTCACAGGGATATCACTCAGATCCTGTGCCCAGTTCAGACCTGGTGCAGGATATCTCCAACAGTGGAAGTAACTCAGGCAAGTGGCTGCTTATGCCAGTCAACAATTCACGCATGTTCAATAACAGCAAATATTTCTCAAGTGCATGAAAATATGAAGCTCACTCTCAAGTTCAAATTTAATTGTCATTCTACCATACATGAATACCTATGAATACAACCAAAGGAAACAACGTTCCTCTGGAGCCAAGGTGCAGAACACAGTAGCAACAGTCATATTCAGCACTGGAGGCAGCACACTATCACCGGCGGCAACAGGCAACACCTGCTAATATCAAACAACAATTTGTTCACAAATGCTAGATGTAACTGTTAGGAGGCAGTTACATTCAGATACACAGATTTTAAGTATTGTTTACATGAGGAAACCTGTAGATGCTGGAAATTCAAGCAACACACACACAAAATGCTGGTGGAACACAGCAGGCCAGGCAGCATCTATAGGGATAAGTACCGTCGACGTTTCAGACCGAGACCCTTCGTCAAGACTAACTGAAAGGAAAGATAGTAAGAGATTTGAAAGTAGGAGGGGGAGGGGAAAATGCAAAATGATAGAAGACCGGAGGGAGTGGGGTGAAGCTGAAAGCCAGAAAGGTGATTGGCAAAAGGGATACAGAGCTGGAGAAGGGAAAGGATCATGAGACGGAAGGCCTAGGGAGAAAGAAAGGGGGAGGGGAGCACCAGAGGGAGATGGAGAACAGGCAGAGTGATGGGCAGAGAAGGAAAAATGGAGGGGGGAGAAATTAAATATATCAGGGATAGGGTAAGAAGGGGAGGGACATCAACGGAAGTTAGAGAAGTTAATGTTCATGCCATTAGGTTGGAGGCTACCCAGCCGGTATATAAGGTGTTGTTCCTCCATCCTGAGTGTGGCTTCATCTTGACAGTAGAGGAGGCCGTGGATAGACATATCAGAATGGGAATGGGATGTGGAATTAAAATGTGTGGCCACTGGGAGATCCTGCTTTCTCTGGCGGACAGAGCGTAGGTGTTCAGCGAAACGGTCTCCCAGTCTGCATCGTGTCTCACCAATAAATAAAAGGCCACACCGGGAGCACCAGACGCAGTATACCACACCAGCCAACTCACAGGTGAAGTGTCGCCTCACCTGGAAGGACTGTCTGGGGCCCTGGATGGTGGTGAGTGAAGAAGTGTAAGGGCAGGTGTAGCACTTGTTCCGCTTACAAGGATAAGTGCTAGGAGGGAGATTGGTGGGAAGGGATGGGGGGGGACAAATGGACAAGAGAGTCGTGTAGGGAGCGTCCCATGATCCCTTCCCTTCTCCAGCTCTGTATCCCTTTTGCCAATCACCTTTCCGGTTCTCAGCTTCACCCCACTCCCTCTAGTCTTCTATCATTTCGCATTTTCCCCTCGCCCTCCTACTTTCAAATCTCTTGCTATCTTTCCTTTCAGTTAGTCCTGACGAAGGGTCTCGGCCCAAAACGTCAAAAGTGCTTCTCCCTATAGATGCTGCCTGGCCTGCTGCATTCCACCAGCATTTTGTGTGCATTGCATAACTATTGCTCACTTGTTTTTCTAGAATTCAAATACATTTAATGAAAATATATTTTAAGAGACAATAAATAACAAGACCTACTATGTACATTCATGCTGCTTTTGCCCCACCAGAAATTCATCCAAGATTTTCTCTACCAATTCTCCTGGTGCAGCCCACATATACGAATCCAATTTTACAACCAGTTGTTAACTAGCATACAATTTTCAGTGAATGGTGTATTTGTTCCTTTTCTCACCGCAATTTCCAAGTACCAGATGGCCTACCAAATAAATCCCAGTACATCATATTTATCAGCAGTTTCCTTGATCTCTCTGTAAAAATTAGAGAACTTCAGGACTTGCATACAAGCATAGATTATTCAGTTATATTGGGGCCACCGCTTCAGTTGATATGATTCTAAGCTTAGGCTAACGCATGAAAGTTTAGACATTTCACATACATACTTGTACAAAAAGACTCAATAACTTTGCTGCCCAAACTGACAGAACATATACATGTAAATGTTAAAAATTATGTTAATGTACAAACTTTATATCATCTTCAAATGTGTTCACATGCAGATGGTCTAATATTTAATTATTGATGTCTAAAATGCTTTAAAAAATTAAAACACCTCTCAGTAAACAGTACACATAATTCTTTGATGCAATCAAGCTTTCTGGTGTCAATGCTGGATTGCAGAAATCCCCTTTCTGGTTTACAATAGTTACTAACATTTAAAGTCAGAAAAGGGGTTCTGCATACAACGGGGATTGTTATATCCTTGGTATTAAATGGTCTGTGACTGCAATTCTAGTCCATTTTATGGAATTCCAATGACCTTAACATTAGTACTAAAATGTTAAAACCTTGCAATAATGAAGGGCCAGAGATACAAGTAGGCCAGGCAGCATCTATGGAAAAGAGTAAACAGTCAACGTTTATAGCTGAGACCTTTCATCAAGAGCAGGGGAAAAATGAGGAGATCAGAGTAAGACTGCTGGGGGAGGAGAGGAAAAAGTACAAAGTGGTAGGTGATAGGTGAAACAGGAAGTGGGGGGGTGAAGTAAAGAGCTGGGGAGTTGGATGGTGAAAGAGTTAAAAGGGCTGGGGAAGAGGAAATCAGATAAGAGAGAATAGAAGAAAGGGAAGGGGGAGGAGTACCAGAGGGAGGGGATGGGCAGGTAAGGGGATAAGGTGAGAGAGGGAAACAGGAATGGGAAATTTCTAAAGGGGGGGCAGGAAAGAATGAAGGGAGGGAGGGCAATTACCGGAACTTTGAATATCATTTTTCGAAATCAATTTGCCCATAATATTCCTTGAAAACTTTTCAATCCAGTTACCATAGAACATTGCTGTAGCATTAATGTGACTCGGACACCGCACTATTAAACATACACGTTTATTCCCCAGACTTCCATTTTACAAATCCCCACGTTCTGATGTCATACGCACTCTGACTTACGAATACTCACATAATACATTACATCCCCCCTTCTCAAGTTTTTTTTTCACAATACTGTGAATTACCAAAACAATGCCTCTAGGTATGACTTTATAACATTACAACAGCCATGACATAAACTAATAAAAATCTTAACTTCTTATACTGGATTCTACATTGTATCTTACAATACTAACAGCAGTATATTTTCTTTTACTAACATAGACTAATAAACCTTTTATTTCACACCTTGGAACTTACAACATGTGTGATTTTGTCTCAAACTGTGCGAGACTGTAGGTAGATCTAGTCTCTGTATCTAGCTGGAAGTTTGACTTGTCTCCCAGACCTTGTGCGATAGTACTGTGACTGTGCTTGTCCTTCAGAGTCAGTCTCTCGAGTAACCTCTGTGTCTGCATTTCCACCTCGGTCTGTCTGCACCGAACTTTCACCATCATTGCGTTGTGGGGTTTCATCACGCCCCTCACTCTTGGTGTTGTTTGTTTCCATGTCTGTATCAACCCCGCGTTCTGACGTCATACGCACTCTGACTTACAAATGCTCACATAATACATTACAATTACAGCAAAGAAACAAGCTTTTTGGCTGTGCGGAACCATTTTTCTGCCTAGTCCCACTGACCTGCACCTGGCCCATATCCCTCCATACCCCTCTCATCCATGTACCTGTCCAAGTTTTTCTTAAATGTTAAAAGTGAGCCCACGTTTACCACTTCATCTGACAGCACATCCCACACTCCCACCACTCTCCGTGTGAAGAAGCCTCCACAATGTTCCCTTTAAACTTTCCCCTTTTTTAAAAACTTTTTTTATTGTGTTTTCAAATAGTTACAGAATAAAAGTGATTGAAAAAGAAAATATGCGTTACCCATCCCCCCTCCCCTTAACCCTTCCCCCCTAACATCCCTGTTGAAAAAAAGAAGAAAGAAAGAAAGAAAAAAAAAGGAATGCCTGGATATTGGAAGATCCCCACATGCTCCATGGAGTTCGTAATAACTTTAGTATATATATTTATTTCTTTCCCCAAGTAACCACTTATTTCATCTTCGGAGCACCTATATATTTAATCCTATCTTTTGTAAATAAGGGCGCCAAATTTTCAAAAATGTTTCATATTTATCTCTTAAATTATAAGTAATTTTTTCAAGTGGAATACAGCCATAAATTTCTTTCATCCAACGATCTATACTTAAATATGTATCCGATTTCCAAGTAACTGCAATAGCTTTTTTGGCTACTGCCAATGCAATTTTTATAAATTCTTTCTGATATTTATTCAATTTGGATATCGGTTTTATCCCTTCAATATCACCTAGTAAAAGTAATATTGGATTATGTGGAAGTTGTATTCCAATAGTTTGTTCCAATAAAACTCTTAAATTTGTCCAAAAAGGTTGACTTTTAGAACGAGACCAAGTAGAATGTAAAGAAAGTACCAATTTCTTGGTTACAAACTTTCCCCCTTTCACCCTTAACCCATGTCCTCTAGTTATTTTCTCCCCTGGCCTCAGTGGAAAGTACAGTGAGGTACTCATCCAAACACAAACATTTTTATTGTACAAGTATGACGCTGTCCCTCAGGTCCCTTTTATACTCTTCCCCTCTCACCTTAAACCTGTGCTCTGTAGTTTCTGATTCCTCTGTGTGCATTGCCCCTTCATTCCCCTCAATAGATGCTGCCCGACTTGCTGAGTTCCTCTAGCATTTTGCTGTGTTTCTAAAAAATTTACAAAATTGATCAATGCATCTGATCCACCTGATTAGCTGGGGGCAAAGGGAGGAGAGAGTCAATGTTCATAAATGCACTAATAGTAGGTACATTTTTGTGCAAATAGCTTAAGAGTTCAACTGAACTGTAACAAATGATTCAGTGGATTTGTCCAGCAGATCGACAAAATTAAATCATTGTGGCTTAATGTGTCAGATCAGACAACTCTTATTGTACACGAGATCTTGGGACACATCTGCTATCCTCAATTAATTTCTCCTTACACCTACAACTAAATCACTGTCTGCCTCACAATTGTGCAACTTTTGTGACTTAAATAAATGGTATGTTAACTAAACTGGATTAATTTACCAATCAGAATGGTGAATGGATACTGGATGGTAAACAGCAAAAGAACAATGAAGTTGACAGTGAATTGTTTTATTCTCAGTTACAATTGAAGCACTGTCTTCAATTTAAAAAGAGATTCCATGCTCACTTTTCCAGAAAATGCTGCATAAATTCAACTTAACATCAAGTCGTACTGTTTTATATGTTCTTCCAAATTAAATTCCAGTTGAACTTGGATGTGATGTTTATGATTTGCTTTTGGTGTATAAGTTAGTTCAGTGGTGAAACCGCTAGCATTTTCAAATGGCTTGTTTGTAACATACTCCTTTTCATCAAACGGATAAGCATCTCTGTACCAGATGATATGAGCCTCTTCGAGGGCACATTCTTTAACATCGCAAGAAAGAGTTACTGGTTGACCAATTTTAGGATTTTCTGTGAGGCACTTTATTTCTGAAACCTTCTGCGATACTTCTGCTGAAAAAAGAATTTACAATAAATAACATGAGAACCTTAAAGGCATTTCAAAAATAAAGACCTACGTGAGTCAATATGCATTACCGCACTCGCAAAGTCCTTATTTTAATTCTTACAAGCTCTAATGTTTATAATAAATTACCAATTTCCACCTGAACTACTGAAGTTGGGTGGATAAGGAATATCATCCAGATAAAATATCTGCTGTCATGGCATAGAATCATGGAATCATACAGCATAAGAACAGGGCTTTGTCTCAATTCATCAACACTGACCAAGATGCCGGAAGGTAGACACATCTGCTCACATTGAATGTATATCCCTGAACACTACCTGTTCAAATGTCTTCTAGATGTTATTTTACCTGCTCCAATACTTCCTCTGTCAGCTTATTTGATATAATATGTATCATTCTCTGCCTCAGGTCCCTTGAAAATTTTTCTCCTCTCACACTTACACTCTCTAATTTTCCATTCCCTTTGATGAGGAAGAAAATTTGTGCATTCATCCTAACTATGCCCCATATGATATTACACACCTCTAAGATCACCTCTCAGTCACAGATACTCCAACAAATAAAGCGCTAGCCTGTTCAGCCTCTCCCTATAACTCACCTCACACTTGACACAACTTCCATGATCTGTTTTTGCTGGTGTAAATTTTATGCTTGTAATTGATGAAACCAGAACTACTTCTGCAATCACACAATGACCTGTTTTTGTGTCTTTCCATCTTTATACCACATTACTTTGATTTTCCCAGCAACATAGCCATTCAAGATGCTAGATTTTGCAGGCTATTTAGCTTGAAGTAGTTCTGGATCACTTTTAATATCAGATATCTCCTCTCAACTTAAACCAATGCTCTCTAGTTTTTTCATTCCCTTTATTGGGAAAAAGATTCATGCATTCATCTTGACTATGCCCATATGATATTATACACCTCTAAGATCACCTCTCACTCCAACAAATAAAGTCCCAACTGCTCAGCCTCTCCCTATAACTCACCCCCTTGAATCCTGGCAACATTCTCATAAATCTGCTTTGCACTCTTTCCAGCCAATGATATCTTTTCCATGAGAGTAAACAAAGCTGTGCACAATACTCTATGTGCTGCATTACCAACATCTTGTACAACTGTAATGCAATGCCCTGGCCCCTTACATTCAATGCCCTGACGAAGGCCAGCAGGCCAAATGTTTTCTTTTCCACCTGACTACCTGTCATCTTCTCATAGACATTAAAAATATCAGATCCACTCTAAACACACTCATCTGGACTATGCTTCCCCTTTCTAGGTATTCTCAACACAGTGGATCACATGCCAGTTTACCTGTCTTGCCTTGTCAGCATGTTAGGATCTGAAACACCCTCATTTTCTCCTTCCCATTCACTACAGAAGAGCAATACAGTGATAAGGGAGTTTATGTGTCAATGCAGAAGTCACAAATACATATCAGATGCAAGTGTGGGATGCATGCTTGATAAGATTCTGGACAACAGAGTCAGTATTCATTGCCTTGTGGAAGAGAAGGGAAGTGATCTTGTTTTAAAATGGAGGCAAGTATGTTGAGGTATGGAAGTTGGCACCAGAATTTACCATAAAATCCAGTCCATGCTAGAATATTTGAAGAGTGGACGACATGATAGAGCCTCAAGGGAAAAGTAGTTTGCGGTAAGGTGCTGAAGGCTCTGTTTGGAGATGACTACTCCATATATATTTACTAATATAATCAGGAGAAACAGGAGGTATACAAATGACATGAGAAATTTAATTTTGTAAAGCTTAATCAAATCTGTATTTGGCATCATCAGTGTATTTTTGTCATCATCTAAAGAACAGTGGAAATTTATTCAATATGGGCACCCAAGTAATGAGGCAGCAAACTCACAGAGCATTGAAATGGACTGGCAGCTTGTATACAACAGCTTAAATTCACCATTCCAAATACCAATGCTTGTCTCATGTGTAATAGTGTAAAATTCTACTTTGCCCCAATAATGGATTTAAGTAAATGAACACTTTACCTTCACTTTTTGCTCCATTGCTGCCGTCTTGCTTGTCAGACTTGACTGTACGGAAAAAAAGTAGTTTAATAAAACCCAACATTAGTCAAATAACATCCGCTCTTAGAAAATTAAAAGAATAATTATCTCATCTAATCAGATTTTAAACATCTCCATCCACCTAGAATCATCTATTCCCAGCATTAGAAAAAAATCCACATCAGTTCAGAGTGTCATGAGAGATGGAGAATCTGTTGCACTGTGTCCAGAGACCCGAGTTCTTTGGGCACAGAGCTCGGAAAAAGTGACGCAACGGACTTTAAACATCTTAGATCAATGAGTTGTTTGTTATTTCTCCCCTCTCACTGTGAAACAGGGACACCTTTTTTTCCCTGATTAGGGAATGAGAGAGCCTGTGGTATATTGAATTACCGGGTGAACGAGTAGAATTTGGGGTACTGTACGTCTGTGTCTTTATCAATGCTTTGCTGCACACTTGAGTGTTCAGCGGAGGGGGCCAATGCTTTTTTTTTGCTGGAGGGGGAGGGGGATCATTGCTTTGCTGCTGCTTATGATTGAGAGTGGCGAGCTGGGGGGTGCTTTGGGGTTCTAACATTTAACTGTCAATCATTCTTTGGGGCGCACCTCTGTTTTCCTGAATGGTTGAGAATAAAAAGAATTTCAGGATGTATATTGTATACATTTCTCTGACATTAAATGTACCTTTTAAAAGATTGAAACTCTTGGAATACTTTCTTATAGGCAGAGCCTGTAGGTAAAAAAAAAAGTAGTTTAATAAAATGTGACATTAGTCAAATCAAATTAGCTCTTTAAATTTAAAACATTAATCATTTCACCTAACCAGATGTTAAACTGTAACCACCTAGAAATACCTATACACAGCATTAGAATTAAACCTCACTGTTTCAGTCAATATGAGGTTTGATATGAAGTAAATGGTTAAATTAATATTTTGTTAAGTTTCAAATAAATGATCATTGCACCTATAACAACTTCACTGAAATGTGTCACATGAGCAAATGAGTACTCTGCACTACAATTGCTGGTGAGGACGTGGCTGTGCTGAGGACCTACAGGTACCTGGGGGAGCACCTGGATGACAGAGTTGAGTGGAGCACCAACACAGAGGCTGTGTCGAAGAGGGACCAGAGCTGCCTCTACTTCTTGAGAAAACTAAGCTCCTTTGGAGTATGCAGTCCTCCTTTTCACCTGTTCTATCAGTCTGTTGTCACCAGTACAATCTTCAATGTGGTGGTGTGCTGGGGCAATGTCATCAACCCCGGTGATGCCAGCAGACTCCGTAAACTTTGTACAAATGCTGCCTCTGTTATAGGAGTCTAACTGGATGCTGTGGTAAAACAAAGGACCCGACAGAAAATCCTGGCAATTCTGGACAATGATCTCACCCTCTGCATGCCATCTTGGCTGGACTGAGGAGAACTTTTAGTAACAGACTCAGGCAACTGTGCAGCTTCAAAGAGCGCTATATCAGGTCATTCCAACTTTCTACAACTAGGCTCTATAATCAGTCAGCCACTATAGGGTTGTGTTGATCCCCTCTTGTTACACTGCTTGAGATAATTTTTTTTAATTTTTATTCTTTTGACTTCTCTTCTAATTATTTATATCTGTGCACTTGTAATGCTATGGTGACACTGTACATTCCTTTGGGATCAATAAGGTAACTATATCTAACTACTACAACGGGCTCTCTCTCGAAGGTGTAATTGGAATTCATTCTTTTGAACTTTCTTTGTGTCTTCGGGAACCACCTCACATTTGATACAACTTACAAGATCTGTTTTGTTAGTGCAAACTTTATGCTTGTAATTGATTAAATCAGGCCATCTTCTGCAATCTCATGGCCACCTGTTTTTGCATCTTTCCATCTTTATACCAGGTTACTTTGAATTACCACGTGACACTGGAATTTCCTTTGTGATTACTAAAGTATCTATATCTATCTTCTACAACAAGTTTTCCCTTGAAGATGTAATTTGAATTCTTTCTTTTGAACTTTCTTTCTCTCTTCATGAACCAGCTCGCATTTGACGCAACTTGCATGATCCATTTTTACTGGTGTAAACTTTATGTTTGCAACTGAGGAAATCAGACCATCTTCTGCAACCTCAGAAAGACCTGTTCTTGCATCTTTCCACCTTTATACCACATTACCTTGATTTTCGCAGGAACGTAGCCCCTCAAGGAATTGCTAAATGTTGCAGGCTTTTTAGCTTCTGGATCACTTCTCATAAATCTGCTTTGCACTCTTTCTAGCCAATGATATCTTTTCTATAGGAGAGTAAACAAAGCTGTGTACAATAGTCCATGTGTGGCACTAACATCTTGCATGACTGTAATGCAATGCCCCATCCCCCTACATTCAATGCCCTGCTGAAGGCCAGCATGCCAAATTTGTCTTCTTAATCAGCTATCAACCCGTCATGTCAAGTTCTCAAAGAGACATTAAAAATATCATACCCACTCATCTGGACTATGCTTCTCCTTTCTAGGTATTCTCAGTACAGAGGATCACATGCTAGTTTACCCGTCCTGCCATGTCAGTATTTCAGGATCAGAACCACACTCATTCCCTACCTCCCATTCGCTAGGGCTGAAACATAGTGATAAAGGAGTTTGTTTGTTTGTTAATGCAGAAGTCAGATATGTTTGAAAGACAAACGTGTGGAAGCATGCTGGGAAAGATTCCTGACACCAGAGTCAGGATTCGTCACTTCATGGAAGAAGAGGAAAGTGATATTGTTTTAAAATTTATTCCTGAAGGGTATACATGCATGTTCAGCCATGGAAGTTGGTACCAGAATCATCCATGGAAATCCAGTCCATGTTAGAATACTTGAAGAGTGTGCCACTGACTGAGCAGAAAGGAAAAGCACATGATCCTTCTACAACTTCCCATCATTCGCCATAACAATAAACAATAGGTGCAGGAGTAGGCCATTCAGCCCTTCTAGCCAGCACCACCATTCACTGTGATCATGGCTGATCATACACAATCAGTACCTCGTTCCTGCCTTCTCCCCATATCCCTTGACCCTGCTGTCTATAAGAGGTTATCTAACTCTCTCTTGAAAGCATCTAGAGACTTGGCCTCCACTGCCTTCTGGGGCAGAGCATTCCACATATCCACCACTCTCTGGGTGAAAAAGTTTTTCTGCATCTCTGTTCTAAATGGCTTCTCTGTTCTAAGTGGCCTACCCCTTATTCTTAAACTGTGGCCTCTAGTTCTGGACTCACCCATCAGCCGGAACATGCTTCCAGGTTTTCTTTTTTTTAAAAAACACATAGAGCAGTGGGCGCCTGCAATGCACAGCCAGAGGTGGTAGCAGAGGCTGATGTAATAGACACATTTATAAAGCTCTTAGTAAGGCAAATGAATGTGTAGAGAGTTGAGTGATGAGAACATTGTGTAGGCAGAAGGGATTACTTAACTTACTAGTTAATTACTAGTTTAATTAGTTCTGCACAACATCATGGGCTGGATGGCTTGTTTCTGTGCTGTGCTGTTCTCTGTTCACACCAGGTAATGTTTTAGAAGTCTCTTACCCAAAACCACAACTCGTGAGCTCTTTTCCACTTTGTCAGGAGTGACAAGCACAACACAGGTGTATTCTCCTGCTTCACTTAATTGGATATTTTGAAGATGAAGTGAAGCATCTCCTTTCTGTAATTCAGTTGCAGATATTTTGACTGCAGACCGTCTAGCGGTAACTGCTCCTGCATTAAAGGTGTAGATTTCTTTCTTTTGGGATCCATACAACCACTGAACACCTACGTTTGATAGGTCAAGAACAGGCGTTCCAAAATCAGTAACTTTACATTCCAAGGTAATGTCTGTATTCAAAAATACATTCTTTGGACTTCTAAAAATGGTCAAATCCAACGTTTCTAAATGCAAACAGAAAAATGAGGCAAGCTTATCTTCAATCACATATTGCGAGTAGAAATTAAAAAGATTCAAGTTATAGTGTAAGTTATGGCATTTTTTTTCTAGCAATCCCACAAGTCAGTAGGTTGTCCAACTCCAGGATTACAGATTGATTTGTGCATTGAAGTGGATGCTGTATTGTTTGAAATCACAGATTACAGATGAGGTACTAAACCTTCAGGAACATAATACAAAGATACAAAATTTCTCATCAATATTAAATATGTCCCTGGGCACTACCTTGAACATAAACATTAGTCAACATTACTAACATCTCAGCTTAGTAAAGGTTAAGTAATAGGTTGTGTCTCAGATGTTAGTAACAGCATGCACTCTTCAAAAGGTACTTCCTTAATTGTAAAGTGCTCTGGGACATCCTAAAAACTACTCTTTCATTAAAATCTTTCACTTAAATGGATTGGCACTGTATTATTTCCAATACTTGATCCAAAGCATTGTTACAGAATGGTTAAATGCAAAACACATCCCTAACTCACTGATGTGCCACACTGTAAATGCCTCATCATATGGAAAGAGTTGAGGTGCTTACTCACAGGAAGTTTGGGGGCAATTAACTTAAAAAGGATTGCATAGTGTTGTATTTTCACAGCACCACAAGACTGTATTTTGATTTTATGCAAAGAATAAATTGCACCTTTAATCAATTTAGGATAAAATTGCATTAGTGGCTACAGATAGATGCTTTGATCTCAGTGCACAACACTGATTTCAATGGTTTCCCCAACAACAAATGCACGACACTAACATGGCTGGATTAACAACAACTGGAGCACAAAGATCTGCACTGAGCACTGTTGAACAATTTTGGCCCGAGATGGAGACCAGTGTACTGTTTTTGTGTTTCCAAGCTACTTAAAGGCACATTCTGTTGGTCAAGGAAGAAGTAACTCAACAGCTTCAGAAATGGCTACATATTACAGTAGCACAGAAGTCTAAATTACTGGATGAGTAGTTAGAAGTCTAAACTAATAATTCGGAGACCCAGGCTCAAATCTGACACAGTAACTGTGGAACAGAAATGCGGTTGATAATCTGGAAGCTAGTAAAAACAAGGCTTAGTATTTCTAACACTAGGCTGTATTCTCCAATGTGCTCTTTGGGAGAAAACTGACATCTTTACCTGGGCTGGTCTACGTGTGATTCCAAAGCCACTCCACGCAATTGACTTTTGGCAGCCCTCCACAGTATCTAACAAGTTACTTTATACCAGAATCAAGTTTAATACCACTGATATATGTCGTGAATTTCTTGTTTTGCAACAGCCGTACAGTGCATTAAGAAGCACTATAAAGTACAGTAAGAAATATCTATTAAAAATGGCTGCATGATGGTAGGGAGTGGGGACTTCAGGGCCCCATGTTTCAATTTTACAGGCTGCTTAGCCTGATTTCCAAATTTCCTTTACCTGCAGTCTGGAGTCTGCTGATTTTGACTAATCGACAGTTTTCTTAAAAATGTCTTAAGACAATATTGCTTATTGAATTACCCGTGGGATTGACTGTGGATTTCAATTGTAGAATGCTGATGAGGATACACTTGGAATATTGTGTACAATTTTGGTTATGCTGTTATAGGAATAACAGCATTAATCTGGAAAGAGTACAAAGTAAATGTACAAGGATGTTGCTGGAGAAACCTCTTTTTACTGGGAGTCTCTGTAAATGCAGCTCGTTGGCCCCTCACTAACAGCCACTGGACTCTGCGGCGAGGAAACCATGGCTACATCCACACTAGACCGGATAATTTTGAAAACGCCGGTTTCACATAAAAATGGTATGTGTCCACACTATGCGTTTTTGAAAATATCTCTGTCCACATTGAAATGGAGATTTCGGTGAATCTCCTCCTACTGGGCAGGACACATCTACCGAAAACAACCGACATGTTTGGTGTCGAATTTCGCCGTAAAAGTGCGTGTTTGTATCGTTACAGACTAGAAAAATTTTAAATGACAGACAGCTGTTGGCTGTCACGCAGGAGAACTTAAAAGTTAAAAAAAAACAAATACTGGAGTGTACGGAGGCAACCAACAGGGAGTTCATGGACGCCTATTGTTTTTAATCAAAACTGGGGGTTTCAAAATTATCCGGTCTAGTGTGGACGTAGTCTCAGTATTATAGGAGCAAAAACATACGGGCTGCTACGGAGCTTCTCAACCCCTGAAAAATTCAAGCAAATAGTAGAGACTCTCCAACAGCATTTAAACACCAAACCACAGGTCATTGCTGAAAGATATAAATTTCACCAATGGAATCAGAGCAAAAATGAAAGCATTTCTGAATATTGTGCTGAATTGCACAAATTATCAGAATATTGTCAATTTGGAGTGGGTCTATTGGACACATTAGGGACAGGTTAGTGTATGGCATGCACTGTGAAACCACACAGAAGAAGCTCCTGTTTGAAGAGGACCTTATATTAGAGAAAGCACTGGACATTGCAATAACATTGCAATATCATCAGAGATACAACAAAAATCTCTGGAATATGCTACAAATAAAATGTCACTGAACAGAAATGAAGGAAAGAAATGTTACCATTGTGGGAACATGTCACATAACCCTGAGGACTGTTGGATTAAAGATAAAGAATGCAGAAACTGTGGCAAACAGGGCCACATTGGCAGAGTATGCAAAACTAGTAAACAGCAGAAAAATGACAAAATACAGAGAAACAAGAAACCACAGAAAGGAAAATACAACAATGTACACAAAATGAAAAAGCAGTTCTAATGAAACTGATTCAGACAAAAGTGAATTGTCTTGTCTGCAACTTCACAGCGTGAAAGGGACAGATGATCGAAGAGTAATATGGATCACTCCACAAGTGGCAGGCGTGAGACTGAAAATGGAGTTGGACACAGGCTCAGCTTTAACAGTGATCTCTGTACACGACTACAAATAACTGTTTTCCCACATACCTCTGAAATGAACTAAGCTACTGCTAGAGACTTACACAGGACAGAGAGTACGTCCCAAAGATAAATTAAAGTGACAGTGACCTACAGAGGCAAAACACAGCAGCTGAACCTCTATGTACTGAAACACAGAGGACCACCATTACTGGGACGTGAATGGCTCAGGAAAATCCAGTTGGATTGGAACACCATCAAGGCACTAGATGTGTCAGCAAAGGAGAGCAGCAAGGCCACATCTGAGAGACTGTCACAAATACTTGCTGACTCTGAGGAAGTGTTCATGAAAGGAATAGAAACACTTCAGGGCATGAAGGCAAAGATTGAGACTGAGGAAAATGTCCAAAATTTCACAAAGTCAGACCAGTGCCATATGCAATCCGTCCTACAGTACAGGCTGAGCTGAAAAGTCTGGAGCAGACTGGGGTCCTGCCAAAGGTGGATTGGAGTGAATGGGCCACACCTATTGCTCTAGTGATGAAGAAAACCTCCAGCACAAAACCAGGAAATCCAAACAAGGTGCGCATACGTGGAGACTTTAAAGTGGTTGTTAACTCAGTTCTCTGCACAGTACAGTATCCTCTACCTCATATTGAGGACATCGTGAGAGACTTCCTACTGGTCGCTGATAGATTAGCAGCTTTTTGCAATTGCTCCTATCTTTATTACTTTACTGTTTCCAAACTGTTTTGAAACCTTTATTTTAAACATGATATTGTTTTACTATGACTACAAGGGGTGCCAAAGGTACTAAAAAAGAAGATTCCCCTGCATCTTAAGAATTATGGAGCTGCTTCAAAAACACAGAAAAGAATCTTCCACTGAAATTAAACAATTAGTTGCAAAATTGGATTCTATTCAAAAGACCTTAACTGAACATGATAAACGAATAGAAGAGAATGAAGCAACGCTGACAATTTTGGATGTGAAAATTGATGACCTGCAAAAGCTTTGTGAAAAACAATCAAATTCTAATAAAAATTAAGACAGAAGATTATCGATTTAGAAAATGGAAGCAGAAGAAATAACCTATGAATTCTGGGCCTTGAAGAGTTAATGGAAGGTGATCAGCCTACAGAATTCTTTGCAAGCATTTTGATACAATTATTTCCTAAAGTTTTATCGTCTTTACCTATGATTGATTGAGCTCATAGATGGCCTGTGCCCAGACCAGGTCCAGGAGTAAGACCCAGATCAGTAATAATCTGTTTTAATGAATTTCAAACAAAGAAACTTTTAATTCGTGAATCCTGTTGAAGAGGAATGATTGATTTTAATGGCCAGAAGATTAGAATTGTCAAGGATTTTTCACCCGAGGTCATGAATGAGCGTGCTAAGTTCAAAATGTTATGTCGGAACATTTCAACTAAGGTTTAAACCCTTCTCTTCATTATCTTGCTTGGCTCAGAACTATACTGAAGGATGGCTATAAGGAACGGTTCCATTCGACTGAAGAAGCCCAGGAATTTTGGAATCTATAGATTGACTGTTCAGTATCTTTCTACATGAATAATTGCTTCTTTTACTTTTGGTAAACCTTTGTAGCTAACTCTCTTTTCAAACCTTTTAATGCTTAACGTAGAGAATAAGATTTTAACCAGTTAATACTTTGTGTGTTCATATGTTTTGAATTTTGATAGGTTTTGAATTATTTGATATTATACTTATTCTTCTTGAGGCTTTTCTTCTATCAATAAGGCTTAGTATGAGTATTTTTCATTTTATTATTTTGAAACTGTAATAATTAATCTATATGTGTTCTTGTTATGAGGGCTAAGTTTTGTCTCCATCTGTTGTTTTGTCTAGGTTGGAATGCAGCCAACTTTCAAATCAATTGGGAGCTAAACCAGTAGGTTTTTTGGGGGGGAGGGATGTCATTGTTAGGTGTAGCTGTCAACTGTCTACTGGTCAACCTTCTGACTTTGGGAGGAGGGTGTCTGGATGGATTTTTCTTCTGGAAGCTGTTTTGGACTCTCAGCCAAATCTGTTGCTTGGTTACCCTATCTCAAGGTTCTTTGTTTGGTTTTAAAATACATTCCAATGATTATTACTTTCTTTCTTGTAAATAGTATTAAAAATGGCTCAGACTATTAACTTACTTAGTCTTAACATGAAAGGGTTAAATCACCCTGTGAAACTTAATAAGATATTTGCCTATATTAAAAAACTTAGGGTCCCAATTTTTTTTTAAACAAGAAACTCACATACGTAAATGTGACAATTTACACCTTTTTAGCCGATGGAGAGAGCTTCATTTTCATTCCTCTTTTCAGGCCAAGTCTAGGGGAATTTCAGTCTTTATAGATAATACAGTTCCATATGTCCAACATAAATTAGTGTCTGATACTAATGGGTATTTTGTTATAGTGTCAGGAAAATTAGATAATAAATTAATGGTATTTGCTCATCTGTATGCCCTGAATATAGATGATCCAGGATTCTTTGAGAGTTTTATTTTCGTTTCTGCCAGATTTGAGTCTTTACTCATTGGTGATGGGAGGAGATTTTAATTGCTGCTTAGATCCAGTTTTAGATCGGTCATCTTCCAAACCAGCGACAACTCAATAAAACAGCTTTTTTTCATTCAATCTTTCCTAATGAAATGTGATATTGTTGATGTCTGGCATTTCTTACATCCAGTAAACAGGGAGTATTCAGTTGTCTCTCATGTCCATCATACATATTCCAGGATTGATTTTTTTTAATTGATAGCCAAATGATTCCATTAGTTTTATCCTGTGAATCTAAAGAGTTGCTGTCTCAGCTCATGCTCCTGTGTTTTTGTCTTTAAATCTCCCTGGTCTCCCTCAAATAAACAGACTTTGGCGTTTTAATCTAACTTTGCTATCTGATAAGGATTTTTTAAAGTTTCTGGAGAGACAAATTATTCTGTTTTTTTTTTAAGAGAATACGCTGCAAGAGACTTCTAGTGTTATTATATGGGATGCCTTCAAGGCCTATATTAGAGGACAAATTATTTCTTATGTAACGCTCACACGACCGGCTGGTGTATGTCCCGGGGTGGATTCATTCACTCGCCAAACCGCGCCTCTCATATTTGTGGATGCTGTGAAATACACACGAATACAAACTCGCACACACAATATCAAGCGCACACCAGGTACGTTTACAGAGTACACTTTATAAATCTTACTAGAACTAAGTGATTAATAATGATACAATATATATGAAGGGAAAGAAAATAAAGAAAAGGCGTCAAAACTTATCAGAGTTCAGTCAATTAGTGCACATCATTGGAGCTCAACCATCGAGTTTTCCCACCATTCTTCGATCTTCTCCCGAACTCCATGACCCACGCACCCGGGACCACCCTCGGTGATCGACCAGCCATGCTGCACCCATCTGCCTTCCTTGCGGTCTCCTTCCTGACTCCCAAAAGTCCACGCAATCACAGCTCACAGACCCACAAGAGAAAATAACATCCAACCCAATTGGTTAACAAATGAATACAATCCCCATTATCAGTAACTTTAACCCAAACAAGCTTCAAGAAGCTTTGAGAGTGCTCTGCAAGAAAAGCACTCTCTCACCAGTTAGCATAACAAAGAAGCATTTTTACTTTTAACAAAGTAGACATTTTGATTAACATACGTAGTACACTTATATTGCAAGTATTCAGAAAAAAGCTAATAAAGAGAGAATTGATTTAGCTATTCAGTTGAAACAATTAGATCAAATATATGTCTTGGCTTCATATCCTATTTCATATATAAAAGGCACGGAGAAATTAAAAATAAATATGATTTTCTTTTAACATATCCAATTGAAACTCAACTCCTAAAAGATAAAAAGTCAATTTTATATTCATGGAGACAAAACAGGTAAATTATTGGCTAACCAATTAAAAACCTTTCTAGCTAAATGGCAAATTAAAGAAATTTGTAAAGTTAATGGTGATAGGACAACTGACCATTTGTAAGTAAATGATACCTTTATAGAATTTTATTCTAAACTTTATAGTTCTGACTCTCCTAACGATAATACTGTAATGAATAATTTTTAGACCAATTAAACATTCCTAACCTTTATGTTGATAACTAAAAATAGTTGGGTCAACCTATTTATTATGAGGAAATTGCTGAGGCTGTACGTCATATATGTCAAACTCAAGGCCCGCAGGCCAAATCCGGCCCGCAGTGGAATTATCTTTGGCCCGCGAGATAATATCTAATTACAATTAAAGCTGGTCCCAGTAATCGAAGTGCCTATGGCGTATGATATGGCTAATGCTGAGTTTATTCAGGTACCAGGTTTTCAGGGTTTTTAGTGTTTATTCTGCAGTCTTGCTCGGCAGTCTTCTTCATAAGAAACGGAATTTGTAAAGTGAAACACTTTGTAGTTATAGCAGAGACTGAGACACATGAGAGCAGGCTGAAAAAATGGAGGCAACGAAAGCTGCGTTCGCATGCGTCCGACTGATCCGGCCCGCATGAAGCTGCATTTTGCTCAATCCGGCCCATGACCTAAAATGAGTTTGACACCCCTGGTATACATGAAGGAAAATAAAATAAAGAAAAGGGTGCCAAACTTATGAAAGTCCAAACCACTTCGTGCACAACCGTTGGAGCTCAATTACTGAAGTCGTCTGGCCACCATTCAATCCCCTCCAAACTCCTCGACTCGCAGCTCAGGACCACCCGAAGTGGTCAACCAAGCACATCTATCTTCGTCTCCTTTCCTCGGGGTACCTCCTGGTCTTGGACCCCCGCTTGCGGTCCGTTCCTCATCCAGTTTACAGCATTGCATCCTCTCTCTCTCACCCCCTCGCGCCGATCTCCCCAAAAGCCTGCCAACAATAGCTTACAGACTCAGAAGAAAGAACAACATTAATCCCAATTGGTTTACAAAGGAATACAATTCTCGTTATCAGTAAATTTTAACCCAAGCAAGCTTCCAGCACTCTCTCGCAACAAAGAAGCATTCCTACTTTTAACAAAACAAAGAAGCCATTTTGATTAACATAACACAGTAAAAAAGAAAAAGAAGAAACCCCCTTTACACTAGTATGACCAAAATGTAAGATTTCGTATATTGACTGCCCGGTAATAAAACCTAAAATTTGGTAAAGCTAAACCTCCATTCTTTTTAGCTTTTGAAGATGAACTTTATTTAGTCAAGAATGTTTGTTTTTCCATATACAAAAAGTTAGAATAGAATAAAGGGAATCAAAAAAGTGTTTAGGACTGAAAACGGATAAGGCCTGAAAAAGTTATATAAATATAGGTAAGATATTCATTTTAATAAAATTAATTTGGCCAGTCAATGATAATGAGAGGGGCGACCAATTTGATGGTGCCCTTTTTACATAATTCAGTAGGGTAAGAAAGTAATCTTGAAGTTGGTGTTTATAATTCTTAGTAATTGTTACACCCAAATAGGTAAATTGATTTCTTACAATTTTAAAAGGAAGGTTAGTATTAATTGATACCAAATTATTCAAAGGAAAAAGTTCACTCTTATGCAAAATTCAGTTTATATCCTGAAAAATAGCTGAAACAGGAGAGTAAAGAAAGAACAGGAGATAACGAAGTCTCGACATTAGAAATAGAAAGCAATAGGTCATCAGCTTAGAGCAAAACTTTGTGGGTAGTAACTCTCCTTAAAATATCAGTGATATTTTAGATTCACTAGATTCTTGAAAAGCAATGGCTAAGGGTTCTAAGGCCAGATCAAAGAGCAAAGGGCTCAAAGGACAGCCTTGTCTTGTTCCACACTGAAGTTTAAATGGTTTGAAATTCTTAAAATTAGTAATAACTTGACCAGAGAGAGAGAAATAAAGTAATCCATTGAATGAAATCGGGCCCAAAATTAAGGTTTTAAATAAATAATTCCATTCAACCCAGTCGAAAGCTTTCTCAACATCTAAGGATATCACACATTCTGATATCCCCTTAGAAGGAGAATAGATAACATTTAATAAACAATGAATATTAATGTGGGAATATCGAATTTTAATGAATCCAGTCTGATCATCAGAAATGATAGATGGTAAAATATTTTCAATCCTATGAGCCAGAACTTTGGATAAGATTTTAATATCAACATTAAGTAAGGAAATTGGTCCATATGGAGAGCATTCAGTTGGGTTCTTATTCTTTTTAAGAACAAGCAAAATAGAAGCTTCATAAAAAAGATTAACCTACCCAACTTTAAGGAATCCAAAAAGACTGAACATAAATGAGGTATAAGCAGTGAGGAAAAAGCCTTATAAAATTCTCCAGAAAATCCATCAGGACCCAGAGCCTTCTCCGAGTGCAATAAACGTAAGCAGGGGTGTCAAACTCATTTTAGGTCACGGGCCGGATTGAGCAAAATGCAGCTTCATGCGGGCCGGATCAGTCGGACGCGTGCGAACGCAGCTTTCGTTGCCTCCGTTTTTTCAGCCTGCTCTCATGTGTCTCAGTCTCTGCTATAACTACAAAGTGTTTCACTTTACAAATTCCGTTTCTTATGAAGAAGACTGCCGAGCAAGACTGCTGAATAAACACTAAAAACCCTGAAAACCTGGTACCTGAATAAACTCAGCATTAGCCATATCATACGCCATAGGCGCTTCGATTACTGGGGCCAGCTTTAATAGTAATTAGATATTATCTCGCGGGCCAAAGATAATTCCACATCAGCATTAACGATTCATGAAGCTCAGTCACCCCCACATTTGCCTCTAAGAACTCCATTTTCACTGACCAACAACCATCGTCTGGATAATCACCGGCACTGGTACTCCAAATCTCCAGTGCCCTCAATGTCGTCAAGGGTAAATGCTTCCAATAACGGTTATAAAACAAACTGTACAGCAACTTAACTGGTGCCCCAATGTCGAGGATGGCTTTAACTTGGCTTCCATCCATCCGTAATGATACCTGAGTGCGTGGTCCCTCTAAGCCTTCAGGAATAGGGTCTGTTCCTTTCGGGAGTTCCTTGGTACATTGCTGGGAACGTGTTCCCCCAGAGACCCCAAGCCGTTCCCCCACTGGGCCTCCTCTAAGTTTCCTGACACCTCTCGGATCAACTGAACAACTGAGGGAGGAGTTGATCCCCTTGACAGACCCCCCTGACACCGCAAGCAATTTATCTGCCCTCCTAGCCAAAGGGGATACCCTAAAAACTTCCCACCAATCTCCTGCCACGTATTTGGTAAGCCCCCAAGCTGCGGCATTTGACTTCCAGTCGAACCACACACATTTTCCCACACATTCCCAGAACTGGCAGCTGTCACTTCGAGGTAATTGTACCCGACAGTTCTAACAACGTCACCAGCCTGCCTACTCAAACTTTCAACCAATCCCTGTCGCTTTCCCTCAGCCAAGCACTGCCACTCACCCAACAACTGAGAGGTCCACTCCAGCCACGCCTCCGCCCCTTTAGGGCGGAACATTATTCCAACAACTGGACGGAGCCCACCATAGCTGGAACATACCCACCAGTCCTTCCCCGCTCTCTTAACAGCATGGACAGCCCATGGCCCCACCACCATTATGTCAACGCTAGTCGGAACCTGAACAACGCCCTCTGGGGCATCAACAGGCACCCCACCCAACACACATGCAGAGATAACCAGCAATCGCACACCCGCAAAGGCACACCAGCTCTTCACCGCAGACATAATTTAAAGAGAGCGATCACACAGCTTCCACAGCAGTCAATCCCAGATGAGCCCCCACAACGTAGCCCCCTGGGTCGCCTCAGACTCGCTCAGCTCGTTCTCGTCTAGGGGGAGCAGCCTTCGGCCCCGCCAAACTGGGTAATCAGCTGGTGTGGATGCTGTGTGATGTCCCCACCTCGCCAAAGAACTAACAGGACATCATATGCGATTAAATGATTACAGTTTATAAAGATTACTATAACTAAGTAATTAATAACAATACAGTATACATCATATATGTCAAACTCAAGGCCCGCGCGCCAAATTCGGCTTTTCGGTTCTGGACAGAACCAATACCCTGCTGGTGCGCTTGGGGGCCTGCCCGGAGGAGGCGGGTGAGCATTGTTTGGAGGCATTGTCGATGCACCCAGAGTTTCGAGCTGCTTGTGTGGACGTGTGTAGCAGCATTGGGCTGGTACCGAATTCAAACAAGAGCCGGTGGTGGTACGGCCTGGGGGAAGTATCTGAGGGTGAGACCCTCTTAGTGGACACTGTGAAATACCACAAGGGAGGGGAGTTGACCGCTGAAGGCACCTCGGTGAGAGAGAGGTTGCGACATTTGTTCTTTGGCAAGGCAGGGACATCACACAGCATTCACACCAGCTGATTACCCAGTTTGCCGGGGCCAAAGGCTGCTCCCCCTAGATGAGAACGAGCTGAGCGAGCCTGAGATGACCCAGGGAGTTACACTATATCGTGAGGACCGTCTGGTATGGGTTTTTTAGAAGCTAATTCTGTTAATAAATTTTCTATCATTTCTCTTCTTGGATCCTCACTTCCTTTATCTTTAAGTAAACTAACTGACAATTTGGTAGTTAAACGTACTTTGAGGATCTGGGTACAATTTAGAAAATACTTTGGTATATTGAGATTTTCACTTTCAAGTCCCATTTTTTTCTAATTATTTTTTTTACACCTTCTATGACTGATCCAGTTTTTGAAGAATGGGATAGATTGGGTATTAAATGCTTCCAGGATCTGTTTGTTGGAGGAAGTCTCTTTTAGTTTGAGCAATTGTCAGCTAAATATAGCTTACGAAAAACCCACTTTTATCATTATCTACAAATTAGAGACTTTCTGCGATCTCAATTATATATATTTCCTAAAAGTCCCGATAAGAACTTATTAGATGTAATTTCTAATTTGAAACCATTTCAAAATGGTTCAATATCCAATATTTATGGCATGTTGCTGGGAATGAGAAATGCGCCTTTAGATAAAATTAAAAATCTGTTGGAACAAGATTTACAGATTTCAATTTCTGAGGAAACTTGGATTGGAATTTTTAAATCGGTTAACCCTTCATCGTTATGTGCCCACCACTCTCTCCTACAATTTAAACTGGTTCAAAGGGCTCACATGACCAAGGATAAGCTATCTCATTTTTATTCGGATATATCTTCCTATTGTGATAGATGTAACAATGGAGAAGCTTCACTAATTCATATGTTTTGGACATGTCCGAATCTTGAAAAATACTGGAAGGATGTATTCCAAACTTTCTCTGTGGTTTTCAAAGTAAATTTTAAGCCTAACCCTTTGACTGCCTTATTCAGTTTTGTTGGAGGAAAAGATATTAATTTGGAGACATTTGATTTGCACATTTTGGCTTTTATTTCTCTTATAGCTGGGAGGGCGCTCTTGCTTAAATGGAAGGATGTTGTTCCACCTACTCACGGTCAATGGTTACGTGATGTTAAGTCATGTTTAAATTTAGAGAAGATCCTTTGTTCAATTTCTGAATCTAGTGAAGACTTTCAAACATTGTGGGGACCATTTCTGAACTATTTTCAAAACCTTTGATTTGCTGTTAAAGTACAGATATTGGCTAATAACATATTTCACTATATTAGTGGTCACCAACCTTTTTAAGCCCAAGATCTCCTCCCTCGGCCTTAGTAAAAGGCAAGATCGACCCCAGATCAATTAGTTACACGCATGCTCACCGGGACAGAGAAGTCCGGAAGTAGAAATAATGTATAAACACCAGGGATAGCCACCCTTTTTTTGCACCGTGGACCGGTTTAATATTGACAATATTCTTGTGGACCGGCTGACAGGTGGGGGGGGGGGGGGGAGTGTTAATCACCACGAGAATACAGTGATACTTGAAGCAGGTTCCTTATGTCCAGTCTATTCCGCAATTTATTTTTCGCGGCTCTCAGCACTTAGCTCACGCGCTGCTCACGTTTTTTCCGCTGAAAAAACTCAATGGGTTTGTCTTTAAGTACTGGGTGCTTGGACTCAGGGTACTGAAGCAGTTTTGAGTGCTTCATTGCCTCATTGGACAGCCTCCAGGCCTGAACTCCAGCTTCCCGCCCGTCTGCTGCCAGACGCCTTGGCCAGGTGCGGCTGGTCGTGGGTGGGGTGAGAGGACAAGGTCAGGGTCGGAGGTCCCCGTGCCGGGGCCGCGGCGGTCACAGTCCGGAGAGAGCAACTGACTGAGCGAGGAGTGCAACAGGGTGCCCGCCCGCACCCCCTGTAGGATCTATCGGCCGACAAAAGTTTGTTTCAGTAGATCGCAACAAGGTAGCTGCTCTGATACTTATGAAACGCTGAGTCCGAATTAGGTCGTCTGCGAATATTTTTGCACCAGATTCCCCACGAACATTCAGTGTGTTAAACAGGTTTAGTGGCAGCGCTGTAGGCCAGTAGTGATGGCACATCCTGCCGGCCGCCCGCGGACTACCGGTGATCCCTGGCGCGAGGGTATAACTGCGTTTAGGCGACTGATGACCTTGCATGGGTTCAAGTTCAAAATGTGCATGACAGGGAATGAGGAAAGGTGCAGCTGACTCCTATCGTTTCCTCGCAGCCCGGTGGTTGGGGGCCACTGAATTACACTGTGTAGTGTGGGGGAGCTACACACATGCGCACTGGGCAGAAAGAATGGAACTAAAACCCCGCAACCCAGAAACAATCTCAACAGAATGTGTATTTATTTTTCTTTTTTTTTCGGGATCTGCTGGGAAAGTCTAAAAAAATCGACTAGTCGATCGTGATTGATGGGTTGGTGACCACTACACTACATGATATGGATTTATTTCCTTTTTTCTTTCTTTACCAACCAGTTTCGGTCTTGATAGTGGGATTGGATTCTTTTTTTTAATAATAAAATTATCACATTTCAATATTATGATTTAATTTACATGAATATAGATGTAATGCGATTCCAAGTGTGATTCAAATATACTGTATTTGATAATATTTGATCCTTTTTTGACTTATTATATCTTATTGTACTCTGTATTCTTCTATGTAGAAAATTAATAAAAATATTGAAAGAGGATATCTTTGCTTCCCTGTCAGGAAGGGGACATTTCACAATAATTGATTTGGCCCAGGCTGATCTCCAAATGGAAATCGATGATACATCCAAGAAATACCTGACAATAAATACACACAAAGGACTTCACCAGTACAACAGGTTGGTGTTTGGGATAGCATCAGCTCCTGCAATCTGGCAAAGGGCAATGGACCAGGTCCTGAAGGGGAGTCCAGGGACTCAGTGTTACCTGGATGACATCATTGTCACCGGCAAAGATGATGACGAACATCTTTCTAACCTTGAACAAGTTCTCACCAGGTTACGAGAATATGGGCTCAGAGCTAATTGACAGAAATGTAAGTTTTTCAAAAGGAAATCTCGTACTATGGGCATGTGATCAACAAGCATGGCGTACACGTGTCTCAAGACAAGATAGAAGCGGTGTTTAAGGCACCACCACCTGAAAATGTGTCTCAGCTGAGAGCATATCTTGGACTAGTGAACTATTACCACAAGTTCTTGCCTAACCTATCCACAGTCCTACACCCACTAAATGCACTATTACAGACAGGGACACAATGGAAGAGGACTGAGACTGTGAGAAAGCATTTCAAGAAACTAAAAGACTCATAACTTCAGAAGGGGTGCTCACACACTTTGACCCCTCCTTACCAATATGACTGGCTTGTGATGCCTCACCCCATTGGATAGGAGCTGTGTTATCGCACAAGTTTGCAGATGGCTCAGAAAGACCAATAGCCTTTGCCTCAAGAACGCTAACTTCAGCTGAAGGCAACTACACAGAGATTGACAGAGAGGCCCTAAGCCTCGTGTGGGGAGTCAGGAAATTCAGTCACTACCTGTATGGTCATGAGTTTACGCTGTTGACTGACCATCAGCCTGTTGTGTGAATCTTCAACCCAAGGAAAGGCATTCCAGTGATGACAGCACAAAGGCTGCAGCGATGGTCTCTTTTCCTAGGAGGTCACATGTATCACATTGAACACAAGGGGACCAAACAACATGGCAACGCAGATGGTCTGTCACGTTTACCACTGCTGACTTCAAAGACAAATGGATTCAGCAGAGGTATTTCACACACCAATTGTTGAACAATTACCAGTGACAAACAGCCTCATTGAAAGGGAAACACACAATGACACTATGTTGTCAAAAATGTATGACATCACGGTAAAGGGATGGCTAGCACATGGTAGCAAAGTTTCCAGCCTTCTCAGCGAGGAAGGAGCAGTTGTCAGTGTGTTGGGGAACATTAATGTTTGTTCACGAGTTGTGATTCCTCCCAAGCTACGCACCAGAGTGCTGGAGGAACTGCACGAGGGGCACTTGGGTACAGTGAAGATGAAAAGTCTTGCCTGTGTCTATGTGTGATGGCCAGGAATCCATAAACAGATTGAGGACTTGACCAAGAACTGCTCTGGATGTCAAAAGATCCAGAACACACCACCACAATCCCCTCTTCATCCATGGGATAGGCCCTCATCACCACGGCACATTGACTTTGCTGGATCATTCATGGACTCTATCTTTTTAAATCACCATCAATGCACATTCCAAATAGCCAGAGGTCATCAAAACGAGGACAACCACATCCGAAAAGACCATCAGATTTCTGAGGACGATGTTCGCCAGGAATGGCATACCAGAGCAAATCTGCACAGACAATGGACGACAATTTGTCTCTGAAGAATTGCAAAGTTTTTTGAAGAATAATGGAATCAAACACTTTGCATTGGCTCCTTACCATCCATCCACAAATGGCTTGGCAGAAAGATTTGTGCAGACATTCAAGAAAGTCATCAAAGCAATGGACAGCAAAAATCGACCACTGCAACACAAGATAGACAACTTCCTCCTTGCCCATCATAATGCAGTACATGCAACCACTAACCAGACTCCAGCGGTGATGTTTCTGAACAGGAACCTGAGGTCCTGCTGGATCTTCTCAAACCAGATGTACAGCGTGATGTGGAGGAGACAGCTTAATCACTTGAATGCTAAGTCAACACAGAGCATCAGTGGGGGACAGTCAGTTCTTGCACGTGATTACTGGACTGAAAAGTGGCAGCCAGGTACAATTTCCACCATAGACGGGTCTCTGATTTATACAGTGGAGGTGGGAGAGAAGGTATGGAGACATCATGAGGACCAAATCCTGGATGGTCAGGTAAAAAACACAACAACATCTTGCCTGGACTCCCCTAACATAAAGCAAACACTCCTGATATGACCACATCAGCCTCATCTACAGATAAGCCAGTCATCAGTGCTGATGACCCACCTGATGTACCTGTGGAGACTCATTCCCCAAAGCAAACTTTTCAGGACAGACGTTATCTGGAGAGGCAGAGAAGACCTCCCCAGAGACTTGTGTTATAAATGGGTCTTAGACTGAAAGTTAAAATAAAAGAAAAAGAAGGCTTGTTATAATTCGATATTAAGTTACTTTGCTATAATTTGTAAACAAATGGTAGGCATTTATACGTTAAGGGTAAACATATTTGTTTAGCATAGTGCCCCAGAACCAGCTGGTGGCGTAATGGCATCAGTGCCGGACTTTGGAGTGAAGGCTCCCGAGTTCGAATCCAGCCGGCTTCCTTGCACGCTTTCCATCCGTGCTGGGTTGAGCGTCGAGCTAGCAACTCGGCCTTGTAAAAACAAGAAAGCCTGCTAAAAAAAATGCTGTCACGAAGGTGTCCAGATGACTCGGAGTTAAGATCTAAGAGAGATAGTGCCCAGGAAAAAAAAATTTAAAAACAGTTGATACACTATTAAAATAAATGGGGAGGAGTGTACTGTATGCCCTACATTATAGTAAGGGACTTCTTTATGTTTTAATAACATGCATTGCATGCGCTATTAGGCACGTATTGATCTGTATGTGTGTGTCAAGTTCGGACTCTACCAGTAAAGAACCATGAAACTCAGTTCCCCTCTCCAGTGTTTTTATTACTAACATAGTTGTGTAAACAGGCCACATACACAACATGTGGCATCAGGAGTCACTTTAGCACCACAGGCTACTACCAAAGACTGTGCCCCACTGACGGAGACCTCCCGCTCCTCCGCTGCATTTTCCTCCTCTCTTTTGTGAGTAACTCAGTAAAAGATGGAGAATGCCACATCTTGTGGGTCATTTGAATAACAATGAAACCACTTTTTACTGGGCTCCTCTGGAAATGCAGCTTGTTGGCCCCTTGCTAACTGGACTCTGTGGCAAGGAAACCATTTTTCTCAGGCTCTGTATGTCGAGGGTGTATGCAACTTTAGTCCCGCCAAACCCATGAGGTTGGGATGTCTCGCCCACCCAAACCCCAGTTTGTGTTATTACTGTGTGATTTACTGCCCCACCCCCATCGTCGTTGGTAAGAAATAATAGACCATACACTGCATACAAGTACAAAGAACGTATAATTAAGAATGTTAACTTAACCTAACAGTTATTAAAAAAAAGAAAAAAAGAGCCCATCATAACTAAACAGTCAAATGTGCACATAAGTAGGAGCTCATCTTGCAGTTGTCTAACTCACACGCTGGACCCGTAGTCTGTGTGAAAGCACACACCACCTTCCAAATGTTGCTCGAAATCCATCTCAAACAAACGGGCTCTCCCATGGGAGCACTGGTCCTTCCTCCTTGAAGCCATTCATCTGTACAAAGCACCTTGTGCAACAGGGATGGCGTCCTCAGCCACCTTCCCTCCCGAAGTCTCCCAGCTCACGCCAAAAAGACGTCAACCCACACCCCTGTCCCTCAAAAACAGATCATCTCTACCCAGCATTCTCTGGAACCTTCTCCCAATTCCACCATCCTGATTGGCTGACACCACATTCCTAAGCTGAACAACAAAGCCCCTTATTTCAGCCCAAAACCAAAAAGGCTGATCGCAGAACAGACTGCTCTTACAAAACTGCTAAAATGAAATATGTACAGCTCAGCGATTAAAAACTTCACAGGGTGTTACACCAGTAACTGTGGGTCGGAGGTTATAGAGGGAGGTCGACCAAGTTAGGACTTTATTTCTTGGAGCCTAAGAGACTGAGAGGAGCCTTATGAGAGGAGCCAAAATCATGAGGGCCATGGATATGGTGAATGCACAAAGTCTTCCTCCCAAGGAAAGGGAATCAGAGAGAAAGGCGTAGTTTTAGATGGGAAGGGAAAGATTTAAAAGGGACTTGAGCCAGGTCTTCCGGTAAGATGGTGATAGTTTAGTCACTTAAAACTATTGCTCCATTCCATTCCCTACCTCTGCACTCCGTATCTCCCCTTTTTCCACTCCAGACTGTTAAATGTTTTGCTCTCCTACCTGCCTGTGAATACGCCTGTCGTACAATGACTGCAAAGCTTCCTAAATCTGGGAAAAAAGAAGTGTCTGTGACTGTCTCTGGTTCCTCTGCCAAGATTATCTCCATTTTGGAACAGCACTGACAAGAGATTATATCTGAACTCAAGTCTGAATATAAGTCTTCTTTCAGTTCATTGGAGTCAAAATTGGATCAAATTAATTCCAAAGTGGAGGATCATGCCGAACAACTCTCTCATCTTGAGTCAGCTACTGAAGATTTAAAATGTCGTGTTCAGCAGCTGGAAGCCGTCTGTTCCAATTTGAGTGAGCATAACACCAAGTTAACGTTCAAAATAACTGATCTCGAAGGACAGAGCAGATGTCATAATCTACAAATCTTTGGTCTGCCAGAGGCTATTGAAAGTGGTTCTCTTGTTGAACTTTTTTTCTTCTTTACTCTGTGAAATTTTTGGGAAGGATATTCTTCCGACCCAACCCGAGTTAGACAGAGATCACCGTACATTTCTGTCCAAGCACAAGTTGGGCTCCAGGCCACACCCAATAATTCTGTGTTTTCATCGATATCAGGAGAAAAAGCTTTTGATTGTGGAAGCACGTCGGAGAGGAAAATTGGATTACAAGGTTCATTTTATTGGTACTGTTGAGGATTATGCTCCTCAAGTTCTGAAGCTGTGCGCCGAGTATAAAGAAGTTATGAAAGAGTTTTACAATCATGGATTCAGGCCCTCTCTGCATTCTCCAGCCCGTCTCCAAATAACTCTTAGTACTGGACACAAAAATATGGTTTAACTTGCTTACAGAAGCTCAGAAATTTATCGAAAGTCTCCCTGCTGTTTCGATGCCATCAGACTCGGTCTGATTATTTAAAATGACCAATTAGTACTTTTTAAAAATTGTTTTTCTTTCTTTTTTTCTGTTTTCTTTTTAAATTACTGATTTTTTTCATAGTTTCTCACAGGTAGGCTACTTTGGATTATTACTTTGAGTTAAGTTTGATACCTTTTGATGGAACTGTTTCTCTTTACTTTATGTATAATTTCAATTCATAATGCATAAGTTCTCTGGATTTTGAATCGTTAATTAAACGGAGCTTGCAATGATGTTATGAAACTGGAAGTTGGTTTTTGTGGTGTTTTTTTTCTCTGAAGAGCTTGCTGCTGTTTTTTGGTAGCTTTCTTGTTCTGGGATTTGAGGGGGGTAGGGCTCTCCAGTGCCAAAACCATGCATAGAACCTTTAGTTATTCTTTGTTACTCAGGACATTTTTTTGTCCTGATTCTCTTGTTTTATACTTTTGCCCCAGAGCTGTTATTTGAATGTTTGGTCTTCTTTATGCCTACTACCCTTTAATGGTTTTTTAGGGAGAGAACATTTTGAGAAAAAGAAAATGGTGCAAAATTAAAGTTCTGCTTAACATTGCAATTGACTGTCTCCACACTACCAAGAAGGATACCAAAAGAATTCTTTTCTGATTATAAACCAGAAACAATTTGATTCAATGAGCAGAGGGATGAAGGGTGCTAGTTTTGATGAGAATACTTCACCATTTACCAATTAAAAAAGGGAAATCACTTAGAGTCCAGTCACTTTGGGAGTAGGCTAAAGCCAGGATCAAATCTAGAAGGAGTATAATACTTCCAGTCCAACCAACCAACCTGTCAAGGCAAGCACCTCCTACTCCACTTGGGTAGAGTTTACAGGTACCACACTGGCCTCAAAAATACCTCAGAAATACAGTTAGCATCAACCCTGAGGAACTGCCAAAAAAGGGGTAAGAATGGGCAAAGAAGGGAGAAGAATTAATTAAGACAAGCTACAGCAAACAAAAACCACTTCACAATCCTATCTGGAATAATGACAAATTTTTGCTGGTGTCAAACAAATCTGTAGGTGGCCTAATTATATAAATTTAACAAACATAAATGAAATAGTAACCTGAACATCCTATTTTTGAGGTGGAAAACATTTTTATGGGTGGGGAACTCTAGTTAGAGCACACTTTAAAATGTATAATCATACCACAAAAGGAATATCACAAACGAGAAAATCTGCAGATGCTGGAAATCCAAGTAACACACAAATTGCTGGAGGTCATCAGAAGGCCAGGCAGCAACCATGGAAGAGTACAGTTGATGGTCCTGCTGAATGGTCTCGGCCCGAAACACTGACTGCACTTTAATCCCTGCCTGGGTTGGCCTGCTGAGTTCCTCCAGCATTTTGTGTGTGTTGCCACAAAAGAAAATAACCCATCCGCATTTTACTTGAAAGAATTGACAATAAACAGATTATAAACAATAGGTGCAGGAGTAGGCCATTCTGCCCCTCGAGCCAGCACCGCCATTCACTGTGATCATGGCTGATCATACACAATCAGTACCCCATTCCTACCCTCTCCCCATATCCCTTGACCTCGCTATCTATAAGAGCTCTATCTAACTCTCTCTTGAATGCATCCAGAGACTTGGCCTCCACTGCCTTCTGGGGCAGAGCATTCCACATATCCACCACTCTCTGGGTGAAAAAGTTTTTCTGCATCTCTGTTCTAAATGGCCTACCCCTTATTCTTAAACTGTGGCCTCTAGTTCTGGACTCACCCATCAGCGGGAACATGCTTCCTGCCTCTAGCATGTCCAATCCCTTAATAATCTTATATGACTCAACCAGATCCCCTCTCATCCTTCTAAATTCCAGTGTATACAAAATTACAAAAAGATTACAAAAGTTTTAAGCAACACACACATGCTGGTGGAACACAGCAGGCCAAGATGAAGGGTCTCGGCCCGAAACGTCGACAGTGCTTCTCCTTATAGATGCTGCCTAGCCTGCTGTGTTCCACCAGCACTTTGTGTGTGTTGCTTGAATTTCCAGCATCTGCAGATTTCCTCGTGTTTGCTTACAAACGTTTTAAGCTTCTGTGTACAATTCTCGAGAATGATCTTTTAAAGAAAACTTTAGCCAGACTCTATTTTATGCCCCGCAGTCTAAATAAACCTGCTTTACCCAAAGGAGAGTAGCCGCACGCTGACACCTTACCTGCCGCAGGGGCGAGCCACACAACAATCAGAAACAACACCAAGGGTCCCGACGCCCTTGACCACCGGTATCGCCGCGACCCCGCCCGGGCGCGGCTGCAAGAAGAACCCAGCTCCGCTGCCATTTCAGATGGAAGACAACTGCTTTCACTTCAATAATCTTAATGTGGTTTGTTCGGGTAAATTCCCACCATCATAGACTACGTTTTAATTTAACCATGCTGTCTTGACAACCGCCGTCTCCGCAAGAGTGGGTTGTACATACGTTGTAGGGACGTATCGAAAACTGAGGCTGCGGTCTACAGCGGTGGGCGGAAAGCGGTGTGTGGGAAACTCGGCTGCAAGGTCCCGGTGGCCCCGCTCATCCTCGGAGAGGGAGAATAATTTAGCGCTTCGCCAGGCGGCGACTGCTGCCGATCCAGCGCCTCTCCTCGTCCCTTTCCCAAAATAAAACCTATGACCAGAGCCCACTAGGGACCTCTGTGTTTGTAATTTTTAACATGAGCTGGTCCTGAGACTTTTCTGTTGGTAATCCATAACCAATCTACCTAGTCTGGCTCTTGTTCTTCACCTGTTTGCCTGCACTTACCTCTCTAAATCCATCACTATATAATGCATTCTGTTATGTTTGCTACCTGAATATACTTACTTATGGAATGATCTGTCTGGATGGCTTCCAAACAAAAGCTTTTCGCTAAGGCTTGGTATTGGTATTATTGCCACATAACAATACCAGTGGTAGCAATCGTGATGTTGATAAAAGGCAAGGGTGTCTGACGTTCAGCAACATTGTAGCCCTGGTGATATCATATTCTGGCTCTCTAGGTCAAGTCTTGGGAGCTCCCAAGTGCAGGCATGAAAGGAAGGAAATCAAGTGGTGAAACCTTTCATATTTGGTGTCTGTCAGATGACAAGCAAATCTGTCTTCCTTTTGGCTTTTTTTGTTTTGAGAGAAAACAGATAAAACTGCAGATACTGGAACACAAAACAACATCTGCAGAAAGAGAATATTTTGGGTCAGGAATGAGAATCCTTGCCAAAGTTGAAGGATGAGGGATCAATCATCTGGCGTTGATGTAGTGTTGCACAGCAACCTTGCACTCAATATCAGAAAGACCAAGGAACTGACTGTGGACTTGAGGAAGGGGAAGTCTGAAGAACACACATCAGTCCTCATCGAGGGGTCAGCAGTGGAAATGGTAAGTGTTTTTAAGTTTCTAGATGTCAACAACTCTGAAGATCTATCTTTGGCCCAATATATTGATGTAAATAAGAAGAAAGCATGCCAGCAGCTATATTTCATTAGGAGTTTGAGGAAATTTTTTAATGTCACAAAAACTTGAGAAAATGTCTACCGAGGTGCATTCTAACTGGTTACATCACAGTCTGGTATGGCAGCGCCAATACACAGGATCAGGAAAAGCTGCAGAGGGTTGTAAACTCAGCCAGCTTCATCATGGGTACTAGCCTCCTCACCACCGAGGAAATAAGACCATAAAATGTGGGAGCACGATTCAGCCATTTGGCCCATGAGGTCTGCTCTGCCGTTTCATTATGGCCGATCCATTTCCCTCTCAGCCCCAATCTATAAGACCATAAGACATCTTCAAAAAGGCGATGCCTCAAAGAGGAGACATCCATCATTAAGGACTCCCACCACTCTGGACTTGCCCTCTTCTCATTACTACCGCAGGGAGCCGGTACAAGAGCCTGAAGCCACACACTCAATTTTAGGAACAGCTTCTTCACCTTGGCCATCTGAATTCTGAACAGTTGATCACCCATGAATACAACCTTGCTATTTTGCCTTCATTTTATAGGGTTTGTTTATCTTATATTTCTACTGTAACTTATTGTTTTTTAAATGTTTTGCACTAAAATGCTGCTGCAAAACTACAAATTTCAAAACCAATGTCAGTGATGATAAACCTGATTCTGATTCTGGGAATTAGCTGTTGATGAACTGAAATCATTAGTAATGAGCTTTCTGGGCTATCTAGCCCCCACCCTGCAACCCATTCTCTCTGCTGCTCGATGGTAGAATGGATTGCAATGAGACGTCCAAATGCCTGGTTGGGCTGATGAAGTAGAATATGTGCAGGAGCAGCCTGTGCCCCAAACATCTCCATGCAGCATAGAGTGGCATGGAGAGCCAAACATCTCCATGTAGCATAGAATGACATGGAGAGCCAAACATCTCCATACAGCATAGAATGGCATGGAGAGCCAAACATCTCCGTACAGCATAGAATGGTATGGAGAGCCAAACATCTCGATGTAGCATAGAATGACATGGAGAGCCAAATATCTCCATACAGCATAGAATGGTATGGAGAGCCAAACATCTCCATGTAGCATAGAATGGTATGGAGAGCCAAACATCTCCATGTAGCATAGAATGGCATGGAGAGCCAAGCATCTCCATGTAGCATGGAATGACATGGAGAGCCAAACATCTCCATGTAGCATAGAATGGCATGGAAAGCATATGTGAGAGATGGCTCATATTGTATGGGATTAACTCCCAAGAAGAGTTTCAGTGCCGGTGTCTAATAAACAATTCCATCTGAATGAGGTTCAGCCTGATCAGGATTGACTCCTCCATTCATGACCCCTCTGTCATGCCATGTTAATGTCATTTGTACATATTACAATTGACAATTGATATACAACATGAGAAAATAGAAGTAGCAATAATTTATTTTACTTTGAGCGAGAATATTGGGAAATCATAAATACAAGAGGTTCTGCAGATAAGGTTCTGGTACTCTTAAGCAACACACACACAAAGTGCTGGAGGACCTCAGGAAGTCAGACAGCATCTATAGAAGGGAATAAGCATTAAATGTTTTGGCTTTGAATGAAGGGCTTCATCCTGAAACGTCGATTGTACATTATATTCTCCTCTACAGATGCTGCCTGACTTGCTGAGTTCTTACCACAAATTAAGAAAGTGCATTTTTATAGTGTTATGATACCAGCCCCCTCCTTTGCGAGAATCACAAGAGCCCTAGTGAAGGGGGGGGGGGGGGTCAATGACCCAAGAGGGAGAGAGACGTGCTGAACAGCCACAGGAAATGGGAGAGAGAGGGAGACGTGCTGAAGACCACGTTCCACCGGGAAGCAGAATAAAGCGACCCTGGCTATTGTCTCATGAAGACCACGTGTAAAGCCCTCGGGCAAAGTGGGCTGGTTGAGAGAGAGATTGACACCTGCGATCTCGTGAGGAAGTATAAAGGAGAGTCTGGGGGGGACGACCCCTTCAGTCGCACCAGAAGAGACGCTAGAAATCCTGCGACAGCCGGTGGTGGGGTTCGTGTGCGTCTTTTCCTTGCCTGGGATTGGCGACCTCACCACGGAAGAACGGCTTAGCTACAGGGGAGGCCACAAATGAGCGTCCATTTCCCAATGAGACTTCGACGAACTGAACTCCTGAAGGTTGGAAAACCTGTCGGGTAACTGTTTCATTCAATCTCTATATCTCTCTCTCTCTTTCTAACAAAAGTGCTCCAACGCGACACCACAACAGATGGCAGCTGGTGGAACTGCAGTGACCACAAGAGACTTTCAGATATACAGCGGACAATATATACATTACCCCTAGACAACGATAGAGTTTATTGCTTATTGGTTATTACTATACCTGCGCTTTAGATTGAGTATTGACGACTTATGGTATCTGAATGTTTGTATTAACCTTACTTTTGTGCCCCTTTATAAATAAAAGTGTTTGAAAATGGTACCATCAGACTTCAGCGGACCTCTCTATCTTTGCTGGTAAGTGATCCAGTTACGGGATACGTAACAACGTGGGTGCCTCGTCTCGAGATTTGAAACCAAAATTAGGAGGGCAGTGAATTGGGTTTGTAAGTCAAAAAAAAAAGAAAAAAAAATTGGATCTGGTACGCGGGTAGCCAGACGGGAAACCAGCAAAGATGGACGTGGATGAATTTATGAAAAACCCGACTGTAGAGGCGCTAGAGGCGGCCACCAAATCAGACTTGTTAAATTTGGTGAAGGGATTGGACCTCGCAGAAGTGAGGTCATCCATGCAAAAGCAGGAGGTGCGAGGGGCCATAACTCGGTATTACATTGGGAAGAAAGTGTTTGAAGCTGGGGTCTTGGAAAATATCCCTGAAAAGTACCAGTGAGTGGAATGGATCAGCTAGAGTTGGAGAAATTAAAGTTGGAACATGAACTTAAAATGAAGCAGCTGGAAGCGGCTGAGAGAGAGAAAGAAAGGGAACAGGCGTTCCACATAAAGGAGTTAGAGGTGAAAGGGGACCAAGCTGAAAAGCAAAGATAGCATGAAATTCAGCTAAAAGAGCTAGAAGTAGCCGAGAAAGAGAGGGAACGAGCTGAGAAAGAGAAGGAACGAGCCGAGAAAGAGAAGGAACGGGCTGAAAAGCAAAGAGAGTATGAGGAGAGACGAGAACAGAGGGAACATGACTTGGAGGTGGAGAAGTTAAAGAAAGAGCGAAGAGATCTAGGGTTAGATCGAGAGGAGAGGTTTAATGTTAGTCGGGAGTTGAGGGTAGTACCTCCATTCGAAGAGTCGGATGTTGATAGTTATTTCTTGCTTTTTGAAAAGGTGGCAGTAAATCAAAAGTGGCCCAAAGAGCAGTGGGTGGCGTTGTTACAAAGTGTGTTAAAGGGGAAGGCACAACGAGCATATGCAGCCTTGGCCGTCGAGGAAGGGGAAGCGGAGAATTATGCCAAAGTAAAAGAGGCCATTCTCCAGAGTTACGAGCTAGTACCTGAAGCGTATAGGCAAAGGTTCAGAAATTTACGGAAAGGGTGGAATCAAACGTATACCAAGCTAGCCTATGAAAAGGGTGTGCTCTTGGACCGTTGGTGCACCGCGGAACAGGTGGACGGGGATTATGGGCGTATCAGGGAGTTATTTCTGATTGAGGAATTAAAAGGGTGTGTTCCGGAGGAGATCTGGATGTATTTGAATGAGAAGGCGAATAAGTCCATCTCAGAAATTGCTAGGTTCGCAGATGAATATGCCCTAACCCACAGGATAAAGATTTCCTCACCAAAAGGTTACCCGAGAGACCATTGGAACGGTAGGGAAAGTCCGCCGGCTGAGGCAGAGGTCCCGCCGGGAGCTAGTGGCAAGGTTGAGGGGGAAAGGCCAGGCGGCCCGAGATTTCCGGGCTTGACCTGTTTTAATTGTGGGAAGGGAGGACATATTGCCTCTAGGTGCTTTGCTCCGAGAAAGGAGTCAGAAAAAGGGAGAACAGCGGTCCCTATCAGGTGTGCTGTGGTAATCAGTAAATTGACGAGAGAGCCCCGGGTAGACAGAGTACGAGAAGGGTCAGAGACTTGGCTGTCACCCGGAACGGTGTCCGTGAAGGGGGGAGACCCACCCATTCCCATCCAAATCTGGCGAGACACCGGGGCGGAGCTGTCGTTGATCCGCCGTGAGATACTAGATTTCGGTCGGAGAAGGGGAATGGTCGCCGTGAAGGGGATAGGTACAAGAATAGAAATGGTGCCCCTACATCAGGTAATTATGGATTGTGAGCTGGTATCTGGACCAGTCGAAATAGGGGTGCCAGCAGAATTCCCGAGAACTGACGCGGACGTCCTCCTCGGAAATGATCTAGCCGGGGGGCAGGTTTGGACACGGCTCAAACCGCCTGTGAGGATTGCAGCCCCACCCCTCGCATCTCCAGTCTGTACCACAGGCGCGAGCATTCGCAGCCTGTCGAGAAAGGCAGCTGAGAAAACGAGCAGTTTAAATCTGGCCAGTATTGATTTGGCCAAGACGGTCCTACCGACCCTGTACCACGAGGGTTCTGAGGGTGGTAAACCGAAGAGTAGTAAAGTGAAAGGGGTTAAGGGAGAGGAGCGAGATCTTCCCTTAGCGAAGAGAAAGGTCCTAGAGGTAGGAAATAAAGATGAGAGATGGAAAAAGCTGTTAAAAGGTCCAGAGTTGGACATGGATGATCTGTCGGGGGTGGCAGCCCTGTTTGAAGAAGTTGAGAGTTATCAAGGTGTTCCCGAGAATGAGATGAATGCAGTCCTAGATGAAAAGGATGCCATTACCTTGGAGAGGTCTGCTGGGTTGGCAGACGAGGTTGGTTCAGCCCGCGGGGTTGAGTTTACTCTGGAAGGGAGTTGCCCAGAGAGGAACTGGGAGGATCAGGGGAAGTTAGAATTCGAAAAGGGTACGGGTATTGAAAGCCTGGAAGAGGCCGATGTCCCGTTTGAGTGTGTCCAAGATGTGGATGCACGTGGTACTGAACCTAGTAATGGAGCTCAGAAAAGGTCTGAGGTATTTGAGTCAGTTGAAAAGGAATGCAGTCCCTGTGGGTCAGATGGACTGGGTTGAAGACGGGGTTAACCCTGGTAATTGGGGGAAGGGAGGGTTCCCAGGTGTTGGTACACGAAGGGGTGGTGAACCTTAAAGTGGAACTCGACCATGGGGGAATAAACATCATTATTGAAGGGAATGGGAAGTTTGTAGTTCCCAAATCGAATGAAGAAAATTTAAAGTTTAGATTGGTGTCAGAAGAAGCAACCAAGCTACAGAAACGAGGGCTTGGGAACACGGTGCCTGCGCGTCGGTTACAGGTTGATTTGGAATATAAAGGTGCCTCAAACGCTGTTGTTATTCAAGAGCCGAAATTTAAATGTGGCCTGAGGGAAAGGTTCGAACGGAAACCCATCAGCCTGCATGGTCCTGACAAAAGGGCCAGCCGCCTGGGTAACATTACAGAATGGGGTGGAAATGGTCTAAGTGGTGTTGATAAGATGACCCCGATGAACGAGACGGGCGGGAGTTCACCACGCCAAATTACTCAAGTTCCCCACGGGGGGACTCCCCGGAAAAGAGGCGACGGTTAATTGAAGTCTGATGCTACAAGATTTTCAGTACGGTACGCGATGTTAAGATATTAAAGAAAGGGACACTGTAATCGTTAACTGTTTAGGTACTGACTTGAATGTATAACAGTAGTACTCTGTGAAAAGAAAAGTTTGTGTATGGTGGTAGGTAAAAAAAAAAGAAATCCTGTAAGACTCTATAAGACTGTTTTTTTTAACCGCTGGTAAAAAAACGTTTAAGAGGGGAGGTGTTATGATACCAGCCCCCTCCTTTGTGAGAATCGCAAGAGCCGTAGTGAAGGGGGGGGGGTCAATGACCCAAGAGGGAGAGAGACGTGCTGAACAGCCACAGGAAATGGGAGAGAGAGGGAGACGTGCTGAAGACCACGTTCCACCGGGAAGCAGAATAAAGCGACTCTTTGACTATTGTCTCATGAAGACCACGTGTAAAGCCCTCGGGCAAAGTGGGCTGGTTGAGAGAGAGATTGACACCTGCGATCATGTGAGGAAGTATAAAGGAGGGTCTGGGGGGGGACGACCCCTTCAGACGCACCAGAAGAGACACTAGAAATCCTGCGACAGCCGGTGGTGGGGTTTGTGTGTGTCTTTTCCTTGCCTGGGATTGGCGACCTCACCAAGGAAGAACGGCTTAGCTACAGGGGAGGCCACAAATGAGCGTCCATTTACCAACGAGACTTCGACGAACTGAACTCCTGAAGGTTGGAAAACCTGTCGGGTAACTGTTTCATTCAATCTCTATATCTCTCTCTCTCTTTCTAACAAAAGTGCAGCAACGCGACACCACGACAGACGGCAGCTGGTGGAACTGCAGTGACCACAAGAGACTTTCAGATATACAGCGGACAATATATACATTACCCCTAGACAACGATAGAGTTTATTTCTTATTGGTTATTACTATACCTGCGCTTTAGATTGAGTATTGACGACTTATGGTATCTGAATGTTTGTATTAACCTTACTTTTGTGCCCCTTTATAAATAAAAGTGTTTGAAAATGGTACCATCAGACTTCAGCGGACCTCTCTATCTTTGCTGGTAAGTGATCCAGTTACGGGATATGTAACAATCGCAAAAAACAGAAGAGATTCTGCAGATGCTGGGAATCCAGAGCAAAACACAAAATGCTGGAGGGACTTAGCACTTTCACAGTATCTTTTCTGATCATACAAAAGAGTATCGCAGCAAATCAATACTTGAGATCTTTAGTCACCACAATGTTATGGAAAGGAAATAGTTGATTATTTTTCTCTCTGTGCTTTGCAGTTCAGATCAAGAATTTAATTATTGGACAAGCTTAATTAGTAAAGAACAACATTATGCTCTGAATCTTGGCTAAATTTGTAAAATATGTTTGAGTAAATGTACAATTTTGGCCTTAACCTCACAGAAGGAAAATAATCTGAATGTGAACTAAATAACTAATTCTACACTGGCATACTGAGTACATCAATAGCCTTGTTTTTTAAAATTATGTTACTGATATGAAAGAACAATAGTTAGACTGTTTAGAAATGTTCTTTTCAATTATGAAGATGGGAAATTGTAAAAGTTGCATGTTGCTCAAACAGAATTGTAGTTGAAATGTTAGCCCATATGGTCAATACCATTATTTCATTTGTAGACCTTATTTATTGATGTTCAGCTTTAAATTCATTGTCATATGTTCATGATTTCTTCGTGCAATAATGGTTACTATTCTGTTCCACTCCTTCATTATTTTCAATTTTAATAAAAATTCATTCTTCATATGACTCCATTTTATAATTTATGCTCTCAGTACTTTCAGTTTGTCTTTCTTTCCACATTTGCTTTTGTTTCACTGCCTCATTAACACAAATGAAAGAGCTTACTAATCAAAGTAAGACAATATCAAAAGCTACAAAATGTTCCATATATGATTTACATAATTCAAGTATGATTTAAATACATCTAATTCAAGTCAAAACCAATTTAAGCAGAATTAATGCTTTGATCTGCTAATTCTGTTGAGGAAAAAAAGCAAATATGCTGGTTTAAATTTTTTTTTTGCCATTCTTAAATCCATCACTTCATTGTTGAGACAGGATATCCTCAAAGTCTCCATAAGCAAGGCTTTGGAGAAGTGCAGAAGAGGTTTACTAGGATGCTGCCTGGATTAGAGGGCATGTGCTATAATGAGAGATTAGACAAACTTGGGTTGTTTCCTCTAAAGCAGAGGAGGCTTAGGGGAGACCTGATAGAGGTTTATAAGGTTATGACAGCCATAGATAGAGTAGTGTATATAGACAGTATCTTTTTCAAAAGATTGAAATGTCTAATACCAGAGCCCATGCATTTAAGGTAAGAGGGGTTAAATTCAAAGGAGATGTGAGGGGCAAGATGTTTTTACACAGAAATTGGTGGGTGCCTGGAATGTGCTGCCTGGGGTAGTGGTAGAGACTGATACATGAGGGAATTTAGGAGACTTTTAGATAGGGACATGAATGTAAGGGAAATGGAAGGATATAGACTCTGCATAACAGAAGCAAAGAGTTTAGTTGGCCATTTGATTACTAATTTAATTGGTTTGGCATAACATTGTGGGCTGAAGGGTCAGTTCCTGTGCTGTACTGTCACTTTTATATATGGGTAAGAATTAGGAACAAAAAAGGGTGTTGTCACTTTACTGGGGATGTATTACAGACATTCAACCCGTCAAAAATAAATTGAAGAACAGATATATAGGCAGATGTCAGGGAGGTGCAAGAAAAATGTTATAGTATCAGGGAGTTTTAATTTCCTGAATAATAATAGGAATTATCTTTAAATAAAAGGCTCTGTGAAGGAACCTTGTTTTTTTAGATGTATTCAAGAGAGTGTTGGATTGGGGTATAGAATTGTTAATTTTCTTGCTTTTTAACTTCCTTATGCGTGCTTATATTTTTATATGATCAGCTATGTAATGTAATTTTTCAATGAATTTTCCAACAATTACAGTACAGTTGGCTCTATATTTTTCTAGAAACTTTTGAGATTCAGTAGCAGGTGTCATGCAACTTAAATCTGGATATTTTATTAGTTAACTGTTATCAGCACAATTTTTGTTACCTCATCTGGTATAAAAAGACCATCATTACTTTATATTCTAGTCTTTTCTTTGAACTCTCAACACTTCTTCTTGTTCTTCTTTGCTATTATAACATTTAATAAAACCATAGTAAGCATCAAGTTCTATGCTTCATTCTTGTTTTCCAAAGAACCTTTAAATTGCTTAAACATTGGGATCCAACAGCTTGGTGGAGTCAGCAGGATGATTGCGAAAATTTATGGAGTAGAATAAAGATGAAGGGAAATATTTTGCTCCACACATGCGATCTTCCTCCTTACTTTCCTAACCATCAGAGAAATCATCTCATTCTTACTTCAATGCAGCATCTAAACAAAGGAAATTTAGGATAAAGTTAAATGCGTATAAAATTAAATTTCAGTTGCAAATCTAGTGATTAAAAATTGGAAGTAACAATTAATGTGTTCTGCATAACAAAAATTGTAACAAGTTGAAAGAATATCAATAAAATTAAAATTGTTACAAGCTTGCTGAGTGCCAATAAAATTATCATCAGATCACTAAGTTGACAAATTAAGTGTTATGTGCAGCACAGCAATGTCCAAAGTAGTGCAACCCACTACAGAAAAAGGAAACGATCCCCCAGTTGTTAGATGTGAACAGATGACTGAGAGTTGGGGTTCTTACCCGTACAAAATATTTCAACTTGACAAGATTAATGAAGAAATCAGAGTGAAATATGTGTCAGTGTTGTCTAATGAAATTTGACTGCTAGTCAATATTTTAAAAAAAAATCATGAGTAAAACCTTGGGAATGCTTGAGGGAAAGAAAAAACTGCATGGGTGTTAGGAGTGTTATCACAGTTAAAAGAGAAACGAATGCTGAGTTGGAAGGTCAAATATGTGGTTTTAAATGTGAACATGTAAGTTAATGGAAGTAAAAAAGTTAATTGAACAAGTGAAAAACGAAAAGGAAAACTGATGAGCTACAGAAACTGCATGACAGAGACAGTAAAAATTCTAAGGAGCAAATCTTAGAATTAACCAAACAAGTGAAAGAACTATGGAATAAGTGTATTTGCATGGAAGTGCATTGCATGGAGCTTTAAGATAAAATGAAGCAGTATCAGAAAATCCAGTAGAGACCTCAAGTGGAGTGATGCTCCTGGTATTGGACAGTCTTATGAGGCAATACCACTTGCCGAGCTCAGAGGAATTAGGAGATGGAAATTGCTTGGACTCTACAGAGACCTATAGTGACACAAGTGAAGATGGCAATAATGGAACAATAGGTTAGCCAACCGTATAATGACTTGCCCCAATAAAGATCAAGGAAGTGATAACACCCAAAAATGAAGATGGGAATTATGAAAAGAGACAGGTTTATCATCAACCAGCTGAATTGGAGAAGACTGATAGATAGTCCAAAGAGTTTTCACGTCCTAAAAAAAGGAGGTTTAAAGTCTTGAGCTGAACTTAAATGTATTAAGAACCTATACAACACCCATATGATTGGAGAAAGGTGGTTGAGTGTAAACAAAAGACTTTTGAAAGCATTTCTGAATATGAGGAACACTGCAGAACAGTGCGGTTGAGTTACTCAGGAGTTCTTAACAAGTTAAACATCGCGTAATGGCCAATATATTCCACAATTTTCATCGCACAAGTGGTTTATAACTGTCAATGTGGCCAGTGGATTCTGGTTTCTACCACTGGCACAGGAGTGTCAGCCATAGTTGGCTTTTACACTTAATGGACAGGACTATTCCACTGACTACCATATGGCTCAGAGTCAACATTTTAGGGACTTACCAGCCATGAGTTTGACTATCATACGGCATGTAGATGACATCCTGATTGCATTTGACAATGCAGACCCAGATGAACATGAAGTGTTTTATTTGCTTGATTTATCTTCCAAAGGCTCACAAAGCAAATTTGGACAAGGTGCAATTGCAACAATAAGAAGCAAATTACTTGGGACAGAAAGTTTCAAAAGTTCAGAGTAAGATTTATTATCAGAGTACATACATTTCACCATGTACAACCCTGAGATTCTTTTTTTTGTGGGCATACTCAGAAAATCTAGAGAACAGTAACTGTAAACAGGATCAATGAAAAACAAACGGTGCAAATGCAAATATAAATGAATAGCAATAGATAACGAGAGCATGAAATGACAAGATAAAGAGTCCTTAAAGTGAGATCATTGGTTGTGGGAACACTAGATGTAGAATGCGTGTAGTTATCCTCCTTTGTTCAAGAGCCTGAAGCTTGAGGGGTAGTAACTGTTCTTGAACCCAGGGGTACGCAGCCAGTCAGTACATCACACCGCACATCTATAGAAGTTTGCCAAGGTTTTATGACATCCCAAATCTTCGCAGACTCTTAGGGAAGTACAGGCACTGTCATGCTTTCTTTGCAATTACATTTATATGATAGCTCCAGGACAGGTCCTCTGAGATAGTGACGGCCATGAATTTAATGTTTCTGACACTCTCCACCTCTGCTCCTCTGATGAATTCTAGCTCATGGACCTTTAGCTTCCTTCTCCTGAAGTCGACTATCAGTTCCTCAGTATTGCTGACATTGAGTAAGAGGTTGTTTTTATGACACCACCCCGCCAAATTTTCAATCTCCCTCCTGCAAAGGCCGGCAAAACTGTAACCACCTACAACAGTCCAGCAACTCTGATCATTTCTGGGCTTGTGTAACCACAGCAGAGCGTGGGTTGATTCATCTCCTGAAATTGGACAACCATTCAACATCTGTTGAAGGGGAGAAACTGCTTAAATGATCGTGTGACTCTGAATGAAGAACAACTGGAAGCATTTCAGACTTTAATGGTGACATGATGTACAGATCCTGCATTAGGAATCCCTGATATGCGTAAACCATTTATCCTGTACGTCAATGGGAAAGACGGCTGCACGATGGCAGTCATAGGTCAAGAACATGCAGCATCATTCTGGTTATTACTCTGCCAAATTGGATAATGTTGTATTAGGATGGAGTTCAGGTTTATGAGTAGCACAGGCAAACTATCTGGCAGTCATAGTTGTTTCTCGCTTTGTGCTCAATCAATATTTAAATATCGATGTCTTCACTCAGTACATACATTACTGACAATGAATCGGGCCTTTCAAGTAACAGCTGCTCAGTGGTCTAAATGTTCAACTGCTCTTGATGCACCTAATATCATCATCAAGTGAACAAGTCCATTGAATCCAGCTACACTATTACATTGGATAAGGAGAGTTATAATGATCATGACTGTGCAAGCATAATAACATGCCATGGAGAGCAAATCAATACAAGTAAATGCCTCTGTTGAACCCAGATCAGATACTGTACACCGATAGCTCCTCAACAACAAGTAAAGAGTTTGAATACCTGGATGGGCTATTGTTTCTGAAACTGAAGTATTGGCATCAGGAAGCATGATTCCTGGTACCTTTACACAGATATGAAAACCCTGATTGAAGCGTATAAAATTGCAAAAAGAAGATCAGCTAATATCTACATGGATTCTTGTCTACATGGATATTTGGAGTTCATGACTTTAGAAACATGGAAGCAAAGGAGATTTAATATATGAGGAATGTTTGATGGGTCTGGACCTGTCCTAGCTGGAATTTAGAAGAATGAGGGAATATTGAAAGGCCTAGATAGAGTGAACCTGGAGAGGATATCCTGTAGTGAGGGAACCTAGGACCAGAGGAACAGCCTCAGAATACAAGGAAGTCCCTTTAGAACAGAGATGAGGAGGAATTTCTTCAGCAAGATGGTGGTGAATCTATGGAATACATTGCCACAGAAAGCTATGGAGAACAAATCCTTGGGTATATTTAAAGTGGAGATTGATAGATTCATGATTAGTAAGGGAGTCACATCCTATGGGGAGAATTCAGGAGAATAGGGTTGAGAGGAATAATATATCATTCATGATGGAATGCTGTAGCAGACCTGAAGGCCCAAATGGCCTAATTCTGCTTCTATGACTTATGATTTTGTTATGGCTGCAGGAACCACAAATGAGATTCGCCAAATAGTACAAGAACCCATGGATGTTATACAATTGCTGTCACAAGTATAAAAGCCACTCCAAAATGAATAGAATGGAAAGCTCTGGCAATGTATTCACAGACGAAATTGCAAAAAAGAGGCAATACGGGAAGGGGTAAAAGGAGTAAAAGAAGCTAAAGAACTAAAAGAAATATATTCTTAGATGGGGATTGCATGTCACATTGACTCTGACCAAGGGACACATTTCATTGGGAGTATATGTCAGCAATTATGTCGACTGATGAACATTGAATTGTCTATCCATTGTCCACACAATTTCCAGAGTCATCGGGACAAGTCAACTGAATGAATGGAATAATCAAACAATGACTTAAGTACCATGTCTACATCCATTCCAATGATCTTATGTAGCATGGAGCAACACCAAATTAATAAAAAACTAAATTCAGTCCAAATAAACTCTTCTCAGGCTTCCAGCCAGGTACAGATAATAATTATAACTGATGTTTCGATAACAAACTTTCTCATCTTCTTCAAGGATGAAGAAGATTAGGTCTATTTGATGTAACAGGGTAAACCATGGCATTATCTAGAGTTCTTGGTCACAAAGCAGCCGATGTACATATCATGACAGTTTGGTTAACTACTGTGTGAAATTAACCAAAGCTGTACAGTCTGCTTTTCAGCAGGTTTCCACTGCTTGGTGTGATTCAACAGAAGGAGGACACATTTTGATTCTTGGTGAGTGGGAACAACAGAAGGAATCACTGAGAGCTCATTGAGACATACCTTACCAAGTGCTATTATTTACCAATTCAATAGAAGTAGAAGATAAAAGTAAATGGGTACATACTAGCTACTGTAAGTAAGCCAAGATGGTACCTGATGAAGACAAGAACAGAGGTTAATGTTCTAGGAATCTCCAACTTGGTGCCTACACTGCTGTGTTACAGTGAGCAATTCAATGACCAGACAGAAGACATTGAACAGAGTTGATAACTACTGATCAATAAGTTTATTCTGATTGTTATGATCCCAGCCCCCTCCTTTGTGAGAATCGCCAGAGCCCTAGTGAAGGGGGGGGTCAATGACCCAAGAGAAGAGAGAGATACGTGTGGTGTCCCACGTTTCACGGCGAGGCAAAGCTGGCGACTGTGGTCATTGTCTCGTGGAGACACCTTTGTGAATTGGGAACTGTACTACATGTATACCCTCAGGGCAACGTGGGTGGAGAGATGGAGAGAGATTGCATCATCCCAACCTGATTGACATCTGAGACCCTGTGAGTTCAGATAAAAGAGGGGTGGTAAAGACAGCCCCCCAGACGCACCAGAAGACACGCTAGAAATCCTGTGACAGCGTTTTGATAGCGACAGCCAGTGGTGGGGTTCGTGTGCGTCTTTTCCTTGCCTGGGATTGGCGACCTCACCATGAGAGAACGGCTTAGCTACAGGGGAGGCCACAAGTGAGCGTCCATTCCCCAACGAGACAAAAGACGGAATCGAACTCCTAAAGGTTGGACAAACCCGGCGGGTAACTGTTTCATTCAATCTCTCTCTCTCTCTCTTTAACAAAGTGCACCAACGCGACACCACAAAAGACGGCAGCTGGTGGAACTGCAGTGACCGCAAGAGACTTTCAGATATACAGCGGACAATATATACATTACCCCTAGACAACGATAGAGTTTATTTCTTATTGATTATTACTATACCTGCGCTTTAGATTGAGTATTGACGACTTATGTTATCTGCATGTTTGTATTAACCTTACTTTTGTGCCCCTTTATGAATAAAAACGTTTGAAAATGGTACCATCAGACTTCAGCGGACCTCTCTATCTTTGCTGGTAAGTGATCCAGTTACGGGATACGTAACATGATATTGTTTATTGTTGTTCTATTTCTACCCATCTTGTTTGATTTAAAAATGTTGCTCAGCTTTAGAAAGAGAAAGCAATTACACTGCTGGTGCCTTAGAGAAGGTAACAACAGAAATAATTGCAATTGCAAGATGTGTATGGCATTAGATCTTCTCTTAGCAGTTAAAGGGGGAACATATGCAGTTATAGAAAAGGAGTGTTTTACTTACATATCTGACAATATCATTTATTTGGTTTAATCATATTCATAAAGAAGCAGCTAAGATACTTCAGTATGATGGATGGGGTTTGTTTGACTGGATTAAGTCTTGGAAGCTGCAATTACTGAATATTATGAGTCATAATATTTGCTCTGATATGCCTTATCATAATTTACATCTTATTTACTAGCATAAGGACCTTTATTAATAGTAAGCTCACTTAAGTGCACCTACTTATAAGAATAATCTTCCTAACAATGATGCAATCCTACGAATACCCTTTGATGTTTCCATAATGGGGTGAATTTTTGGTTATCTTTCATTTAACACAGGTACCTCAATTTTTTCTGTCTTTGAATTTTTTGAAGTAATGGTTCTAAATGTGTGATTTAGAATCAAAGGGAGAATGTTGGATTGGGGTGTAGAACTTTTATTTTTCTTCTAATTTAATATTCTTATGCTGTCTGCTCCTATTTTTATATAATCATCTATAAATATGTAATTTTTCTGTGAAATTGCTAATAATTACAGCACCATTGTCTCTGTATTTTTCAAAAAACATGTCAGTTTTGTTAGCAAGTGTCACATTACTGGAATATGGCCATTTTATAGGTTAATTGTTGTCAATGGAATCTGTTATTTCTAGTCTGGTATGAGAAGACTACAATACTTTTTAATCTAGACTTTTTTTTTGTTCTCCAGACACTTCTTTGCCCTTGTAATATTTAATAAAATGGTAATAACAAACAAATATTATTCCTCATTTTTGACTTCTTATCAGGGTTGACCAGACAGACACCTAGCAGAATCTATCCAGCTAAAACGAGTTGCATGCCAGTCGCTTCCAGCTCATCACCTATTTAAAACTAACTCTCATCCACATTCGCCTATTGAACCAGCTTGATACAATCAGTTGCTCCTAGCCTTCAGTGACCTTGTGACCTTGTTTCCTCTGGAGTTCACTGTCTGTTCTTTCTTCTTTTGTGGGCCCTTGTGGCTTGTAGTTTTGCAGATCATTATTAAAGTTATCACTCACCATAAATTTGTACCCTGTTGCTCTGCGTTTAGATCAAACCTTCTCTGATTTACTGAAACGTCTGAAGAACCTTCGGATCACAAAAGCAAAAGGATCCAAAAAGAGCTTTTTGATACAGTATGTAAATGAATTAGTGTAGAAAGGAGCAATACTGGACCTGATCTTAGGGCAGGAAGCTGGTCAAGTAGAGAGAGAATCAATGGGGGAGCATTTGAGAAAGAGTGACAGTAAGAACTGGGGGAGGACCAATTTCATTAGAAAAAGAAAATACCTGGATAAAATTGACTTGAAGCATCTACTTGCAGGCAAGTCTACATCAGCACAATGAGAAGGATTCAAATGAGATTAAAAGACCATAAGACATAGGAGCACAATTAGGCCATTCGACCCATTGAGTGTGCTCTACCATTCCATCATGGCTGATTTAACTCGTCTCAACTCCATTCTCCCATCTTCACCCCATAACCTTTGACATCCCAACCAAGCAAGAACCTTTCAATCTCTGCTTGAAATAAACCCAATGACTTGGCTTGAACAGCCATGAGTGGCAATGAATTCAACAGTATCACAACCCTCAGGATAAAGAAATTCCTCCTCATCTTTGTTCTAGAGGGATGTCTCTCTATCTGATGCTGTGCCCTCTGATCCGCCGCACATTCACTGCATCTAAGCCTTTCAATACTCAATAGGTTTCAATGAGATCACCCTCATTCTTCTGAACTCCAGTAAGTACAAGCCCAGAGCCATCAAATGCTGTTCATACATTAAACCTTCCGTTCCTAGAATCATTGTTGTGTCCTCCAATGATGGTACACTATTGTTAGGTAAGGGGCCCAACACTGCTCACAACACTCCAAGTGTGGTCTGATCAATGCCTTATAAAGCCTCTGCATTACATTCTTGTGTTTATATTCTAGTCCTCTCGAAATAAATGCTACCATTCCATTTGCCTTCCTTACCACCAACTCAACATGCAAGTTAAACTTCAGAGAATCCTGCACGAAGACTCCCAAGTCCCTTTGCAACTCTGATTTTTAAATTTCCCCTGATTAGAAAACAGTCTACACTTTTATTTCTCCTACCAAAGTGCATGACCATATACTATATTCCAGCTGCCATTTCTTTGCTTATTCTCCCAATCTGTTTAAGTTCTTCTGCAGACTCTTTGCTTCCTCAAAACTACTTGCACCTCCACCTATCTTCATATCATCCATAACCCTGGACACAAACCCATCGATCCCTTCATCCAAATCAGTGACGTAAAACGTGAAAAGAAGAGCACGCAACACTGCAGAACATCACTAGTCACCGGCAGCCAACCAAAAAAACACCCCCTTTACTCTTACTCTTTGCCTCCTGCCAGTCAGCCAATCTTCTATTTATGCTAGTATCTTCCGTGCAATACCATGGATTCCTGTTAAGTAGCCTCATGTGCAGCATGAAATTCCAAGTAAACAATACCCACTGACTCTTTGTCTATCCTGCCTATTATTTCCTCAAAGAATTCCCAACATATTTGTCAGGCAAGATTTCCCATTAAGAAAAGAAAACTGACTTTGGCCTCCGAGTACTTCGAAACCTTTTTCCTTAATAATAGACGCCAACATCATCCCAACCATTAAAGTCAGGTTAGCTGGCCTATAATTTCCTTTTTACTGCCTCAAAGAATGGAGTTACATTTGCAATTTTCCAGTCCTTAGGAAACATTCCAGAATCTAATGATTCTTTGAAGATCATTAATAATGCCTCTGCAATCTGTTCAACCACCTCTTTCAGTACAAAGGGCTATAGTGCATCTGGTCTAGGTGACATGTCTACCTTCAGATTACTCAGCTTCCCAATAACCTTCTCCTGAGTAACTCTTCTCTTCAACAGGAGTTCAGTGAGCTTCTCTCTCAGTGCTCCCCCTCTGTGATCTCTGCTGCCCTCTTATTCATTGCTTTTTATTTCATCTCCACTCCCCCACCCACCTGGCTTCACCTGTCACCTTCTAGCTAATCCTCCTGCCCCTCCCTCACTGGCATCTTTCCCCTTTCTTTCCAGTCTTGATGACGGGACCTGTCCCGAAATGCTGACCGTTTATTTATTTCCATGGATGCTGCATGACCTGCTGAGTTCCTAAAGCATTTTGTGCCTGTTGCTCTGGATTTCCAGAATCTGCAGAATCTATTGTTTTGATGATTTGCTGCTCCACTGCAAATTCTCTTTGAGATATGTCTCTCCTAAAAAGTTTAAATCATTTCTCTGATGGGTGTTCAGTGAGACCTTCTCTCACTGCACACCCTCTGTGATCTCTACTGCCCTCGGACACTTTGCTTCTTATTTCATTACCCCTCCTCAATCCATGTGGCTTCAGTCACCACCTTCTAGCTCGCCCTCCTTCCCTTTCTCCACTTTCTCATTCTGGCATCTTCCCCCTTCCTTTCTCATCCTGATGAACGGTGTCAGCCTGAAACATTGCCTGTTTATTCATTTACATAGATGCTGCCTCCAGCATTTTAAGACCATAAGATATATGGGCAGAAGTAGTCTGCTCTGCCATTCAATCATGGGCTGATCCAATTCCTCCAGTCATCCCCACTCCCCTGCCTTCTCCCCATACCCTTTGATGCCCTGGCTAATCAAGAACCTATCTATCTCTGCCTTAAATGCACTTGAGGACTTGGCTTCCACAGACACTTGTGGCAACAAACTCCACAGATTTACCACCCTGTGACTAAAGTAATTTCTCTGCATCTCTGTTCTAAATGGAGTCCTTCAATCCTGAAGTCGCGTCCTCTTGTCCTAGACTCCCCTACCATAGAAAATAATTTTGTCATAGCTAATCTGTTCAGGCCCTTTAACATTCAGAATGTTTCTATGAGTTCCCCCCTCATTCTCCTGAACTCCAGGGAATATAGCCCAAGAGCTGTCAAACATTCTTCATACAGTAACGCTTTCATTCCTGGAATCATTCTTGTGAATCTTTTCTGAACCCTGTCCAATGTCAGTTTATCTTTTCTAAAATAAGGAGCCCAAAACTGCACACAATACTCCAAATGTGGTCTCACGAGTGCATTATAGAGCCACAACATCACATCCCTGCTCTTATATTCTATATCTCTAGAAATGAATGCCAACATTACATTTGCCTTCTTCACCACTGACTCAACATGGAGGTTAACCTTTAGGGTATCCTGCACAAGGACTCCCAAGTCCTTCTGCATCTCTGCATTTTGAATTCTCTCCCCATTTAAATAATAGTCTCCCCATTTATTTCTTCCACCGAAGTGCATACCCATACACTTTACAACATTGTATTTTATTTGCCACTTCTTTGCCCATTCCTTCAAAACTATCTGCTCCTCCACCTGTCTTTGTATCATTTGCAACTTTAGCTACAAATCCATTAATCTCATAGTCCAAATCGTAAAAAACAACAGTCCCAACACTGACCCCTGTGGAACTCAACTTCTAACCAGCAGCCAGTCAGAATAGGATCCCTTTAATCCCACTCTCTGTTTTCTGCCGATCAGCCAGTGCTCTACGCATGTCAGTAATGCCCTTGTAATTCCATGGGCTCGTACCTTGAGAAGCAGCCTCATGTGTGGCACCTTGTCAAAAGCCTTCTGAAAATCCAAGTACACCACATCTACTGCATCTCATTTGTCTACCCTGCTTATAATTTCCTCAAAGAATTGCAGTAGGTTAGTCAGGAGGATTTTCCTTTCAGAAAACCATGCTGGCTTTGGCCTGTCTTGTCATGTGCCTCCAGGTACTCCGTAATCTCATCCCTAACAATTAATTCCAACAACTTCCCAACCACTGATGTCAGGCTAACAGGTCTATAGTTTCCTTTCTGCTGCCTCCCACCCTTCTTAAATAGCAGAGTAACATTTGCAATTTTCCAGTCATCTGGTACACTGCCAGAATTGATCATTTCTTGAAAGATCATTGTTAATGCCTCTGCAAACTCTCCAACTTCTTCCTTCAGAACCCAAGGGTGCATTTACCAACATTGTACTCCATCTGCCAGACCGATTGCCCACTCACTTAACCTATCTATATCTGTCTGCGCACACTCCTTAACTTCTGCGTAATTTGCTTTTCCACTCAATTTAGTACCATCAGCAAACTTGGATACTCTACACACGGTCCCCTTTTCCAGATTTCTATGTATATCATGAACACTTGAGGGCCCAGTACTAACCCCTGCTCACCACTGATTGCCAACCAGAGTAACACCCGTGTATCCCAACTCTCTGCTTTCTGTTAGATAATAAATCCTCTATCCATGCTAATACATCACCTCCAACTCTATGGATCCTTATCTTATGGATAAGTCTTTTAGGTGGCACCTTATCAAATGCCTTCTGGAAATCCAAGTAAATAACGTCCATCTGTCCCCCTCTATCCACTGCACTCGTTACATCCTCAAAGAACTCCAGTAAGTTTGTCAAACAGGACCTGCCTTTGCAGAGTCCATGCTGTGTCTGCCTGATGGATCCATTTCTTTCTGGATGCCTCGCTATTCCTTCTTTAATGATAGCTTCAAGCATTTTCCCAACTACAGATGTTAAACTAACTGGCCTATAGTTATCTGCCTTTTGCATACATCCTTTTTTGAATAATGGCATGACATTCACCATCTTCTAATCTGCCAGGATCTGTCCAAAGTCCAGCCAATTTTGGTAAATTGTTCACCAAAGCCTCTACTATAACTTCTGCCATTTCCTTCAGTACCCTGGGATGCATTCCATCAGGACCAGGGGACTTACCTATCTTCAAGCCCATAAGCTTTCTCAACACTACCTCTTTAGTGATAGCTATTGTATTGAGGTTCTCACCTCCCATCGCATCCATAACATCTCTTTTTGGCATGTTAGATGTGTCCTCCACCATGAAGACCAACAGAAAATAGTAATTCAAAGCCCCGGCCATTTGCTCATTTCCCAATATCGATTTCCCCTTCTCGTCCTCTGAGGGACCTACATTCACTTTAGCTACCCTTTTCCAATTTATATTATAAACATTTTTACTATCCATTTTTATAGTTTGTGCTAGTTTATTTTCATAATCTAGCTTCCCTTTCTTTATCGCTCAATTAGTGGTACTTTGTTGCTTTTTAAAGTTTTCCCAATCTTGCAGTTTCCCACTATTCTTGGCAGCTTTGTATGCATGAGCTTTTAGTTTGATGCCTTCTTTTATTTCCTTTGTTATCCAAGGCTGGCTCTCCCCACCCTTACTGTCCTTGCTTTTAACTGGAATATACTTTTGTTGAGCACTGTAAAAAATGTCTTTGAAAGTCTTCCACTGTTCCTCAACTGTCTCACATATAGCATGTGTTCCCAGTATACACTAGCTAAATCCTCCTTCATCCCATTGTAGTCTCCATTGTTTAGGCACAATACAGTGGTTTTAGACTGAACTATTGCACCCTCCATTTGTATGAGAAACTCAGCCACACTGTGATCACTCTTTCCAAGAGGATCCCTATCTACAAGATCATTAATTTTACCTGCCTCATTGCACAGGACCAGATCTAAGCATGTTCCCTTATAGGTTCAGTAACATGCTGTTGAAGAAAGCCATCATGGATGCATTCTATGACGTCCTCCTCAAGTCTGCCTCAACCAACTTGATCCATTCAATCTATGTGCAAGTTAAAGTCCACCATGATAACTGCTGTTCCATTCTTACATGCCTCAGATATTTCTCTGTTTATTGCCTGTGTACTGTAATGTTAATATTCGGTAGCCAATAGACAACTTCCACCAGTGATTTTTTTTTCCCCCTTTACTATTCCTAACCTCTACCCAGATGGATTCATCATTCTGCTCTCTAGGTCTTATATTGTCTTTCACTATTGCCCTGATCTCATCTTTAATTAGGAGTGCTACCCCACTTCCCTTACCTTCCTGCCTACCCTTCTGCATTACCTTATATTCATGGATATTTAATTCCCAATCCACTCCACCCTGCAACCACGTCTCTGTAATGGCCACTAAATCATACCCCTTTGTACTGATTTGAGCCACAAATTCACTCACCTTGTTTTCAATACTATGGGCATTCAAATAAAGTGCACTTATGCTCATTGTGCTTTTAAAATCCTGTAATCTTTTACTCTTTTGCTCTTGTCCTTTCTTCACTCTTAGTTTTCCTTTATCTTTTGTTTTTTCTTTATCTTTGTAAAAACATAGAAAACCTACAGCATAATACAGGCCCCTTGGCCCACAAAGTTGTGCTGAACATGTCCTTACCTTAGAACTATCTAGGCTTACCCATAGCCCTCTATTTTTCTAAGTTCCATGTATCCATCCAGGAGTCTCTTAAAAGACCCTATCGTTTCCGCCTCCACCATTGCCACCGGCAGCCCAATCCACGCACTCACCACTCTCTGCATAAAAAACTTACCCCTGACATCTTCTCTGTACCTACTTCCAAGCACCTTAAAACTATGACCTCTCGTGTTAGCCATTTCAACCCTGGGAAAAAGCCTCTGACTATCCACATGATCAATGCCTCTCATTATCCTGTACACTTCTATCAGGTCATCTCTCATCCTCCATCACTCCAAGGAGAAAAGGCCGAGTTCACTCAACCTATTCTCATAAGGCATGCTCCCCAATCTAGCAACATCCTTGTAAATCTCCTCTGCACCCTTTCTGTGGTTTCCACGTCCTTCCTATAGTGAGGCAACCAAAATTAAGCACAGTACTCCAAGTGGGGTTGACACTTTTCTTTTTTATTTTATCCATACTTCTCCAATCTGTTGAACCCACCCCACTACTATTCAGTTTAAAGCCCTATCCACAGCCCTAGTTATGCAACTTGCTAGGATCCAGGTCCCATTACAGTTCAGGTGGAGCCCATCCCCTTGGTACAGCTCCCCCCTTCCCCAATATTGGTGCCAATTTCCCAGGAATTCAAACTCACTTCTCCCACACCAATCCTTGAGCCATGCATTCAACTCTCTAACCTTCTTGACCTTATGCCAATTTGCATGTGGCTCATGTAATAATCCAGAGATTACAACCCTTTTGATTCTGCTTTTTAATTTAGTCTCCAGCTACTCGAATTCCCTCAGCAGAACCTCTTTCCTTGTTCTACCTATGTCATTGGTACCCACATGGACCACAAAAAACTGGATCTTTCCCGTCCGACCATAAACTCCTCTGCAGGTCAGATAAGATGTCCCGAACCCAGGCACCAGGCAGGCAACCCAGCCTTCAGTACAGTCTATCCTTGCAACAGAAAACTCTGTCTATTTCCTGACTATCACTCTATTTTTCTCTCCCCACCCTCCTGAATGGCTCCCTGAACTATGGTGCCACAGTTAGGTTGCTCATCCTTCCTACTGCCCCCACTGTCATCCACACAAGGAGCAAAAACCTCAGACCTGTTGGATAAGCTCAAGGTCTGAGGCTCATCCAGCACTGTCTCTTGGATCTCACTACCCTCCTCACACTCAGTCATATCATAGGAATCAACTCTCATCATACACCCATGTCCTCTAGTTTTTTACTTCCTTACCCAGAAGGACAGTCACTACCTACCTTATCTATGCCCCTCATAATTTTACAGACTTCCATTAGGTCACTTCTCAGTCTCCAGGGAAAGTAGCCCCTAGATATTCAGATTTTCCTAATAACCTAACCCTTCCAAATCCAGGCACAGTCCTTTGACTCTTTTCTGCGCCCTATCCAGCTTAATCACGTGCTTCCTGTGCTGTGGTGAACAGAACTGCACATTTGTATTCCAAGTGTATCTGAACTGACAATTTGTAAATTTTAACATGACGTTCCCATCCCCTGTACACAATGCTTTAGTTCTTGAAGTCAAATACCTTCTTTACAACTCTATCTACGATCTACTTGTTTTACCAGTTTCAAGGAACCGTGTGCTTGTACCCCAGATTCTTGCTGTTCATTTATATTCCCCAGTACCCTGTGCATACCCTGGCCTGTGTTAACTTCCCAAATGCATCACTTCATGCTTGCCTAAGTTCACTTGCCTTGCTCACTTTCACAGTGGATCTACATCTTGTTGCAATCCGAGGCAATCTCCTTGATTGCCTGCTATAGCACTAATTTGGATGTAATCTGCAAAGTTACTAATCATACTACTGACATTCATGAACATAAATTATTAAATCATATGCAAGATGATAATGGAACGGGCACAGAACACCACCACAGGCATCCAATCTGAAAAACAGCCCTTCACTAACACCTTTGCCTTCTACCACCAAGCCAGTTTTGTATACAATTTACTATCTTACACTTGGATCCTATGTGATCCGACCTTCTGGATTAACTTACCATGTGGGGCCTTATCAAAAGCCTTTCTAAGGTACATATAGAACAGAGGCTCCCAACATTGTTTTACGTCATAGACCAATACCATTATGTAATAGGTCCATAGACCCCAGGTTGGGAGCCCCTGATGCAGAAAGAAGACAAACCACTGGAGAAACTCAGCTGATCAAGCATCATCTGAAGAGGCAGAGGGTTGATTGACATTTTGGGTCATGACCCATCATCACGACAGAGAGTAGAGAGGGAAGGTAGCCAATATAAAGAGGTGGTGGTAGTGGTGCGACAGGGGCTGGAAGCTGATAGGTGGAACCAGGTGAGGTGGGGGCTGATGGGCAGATGGAACTAGATGGGAGAAGAGAACGAGAGAAGCTGATGGATAACGGGTGGAAGCAGCTAAGGGGGAAAAGGGGGGACAAAGACAAAGAGGGGAAGGAGAGGAAGAAGGCAGAGAAAAAGGATGAAAGGTGATTAAAAATAACCAAAAAATGGTGAAATGATGGGTAGGTGAAACTAGGAATTGGGATATGTGCTTTTTGCATTCAGATCTGAAATCAAAGAAAGGATATGTGAGGGACCTGGGATATAGTGTCCATGGATTGTGATGGTGACACAGACTTTGCACTTTTACATCCATGGTGTGCAATGCACCCAAATAACATGTAAACTCATTGCTGGAAGGAAAGTTGAATATTTAAACAACCTTCTGGGTGTGCAGGTTACTGAATAATGTTGCCAGCATTCACAGACATTAACTTGAAGATAATCATGTGTAATCTACAGAAACTGCAATGCAAAAAAACTCATAAAGATTTCAACAATTCACTGGGTGTCCCAACAAACATATTACCTTCACTTTCTCCTGAATTTTGTTTATCTGGTATCTCTTCTTTCCCTTCATGTCCATCGAGTTTTGCTGGGGTGGCCTCTGAATTTTGTACTGTATTTGAAAAAAAGAAGTTGCCTCAAATGTTAAATGACAACACAGCTTGAGACAAAATGTAGTAGGACTTTCTGTGAAGCTGGATTACGGTCTTGTATTTTTGCAAACTCCTCCAGCAATTTGCCAACACAAAAGTCAATCATTAACTTGTCTAAAGATCTCCATCTCACAGCTTTTTTCCATATTTTATTTAAATTTTTAAAGAAGGAATATAATGACTCAATTAATACAACTATTGATACATATTGAACAAAATGAATTCAAATACATTAATTGGTAATACATTGGTAAGGCCGGGTAAGTTCCTTTAAAAAGAAAACGTTTCAAAAGTTGAGGCAACGTATTGGGTAGGTCTTGTCAGCTGAGATCGGCCCCGTGGTTTGTTCATCCTGCAGCATGTGGGAAATCAGGGATACTTCCAGTGTCCCTGACAACTATGTGTGCAGGAAGTGTGTCCAACTGTAGCTTCTGGCAGACCACATTGAGCGGCTGGAGCTGCGATTGGATTCATACTGGAGCATCCGCAATGCTCAGAAAGTCATGAATAGCACTTTCAGTGAGTTGGCCACACAGCAGGTAAAGGCTACACAGGCAGAAAGGGAATGGGTGGCCACTAGACAGCGTAGTAGTAAGCAGGTAGTGCAGGAGTCCCCTGAGGTCATCTCCCTCCTAAACAGATATACTGTTTTGGATACTGTTGGGGGAGATGTCTCATCAGGGGAAGGCAGCAGCAGCCGAGTTCATTGCACAATGGGTGGCTCTGCGGCACAGGAGGGAAGGAAAAGGAGTGGGAGATCTATAGTGATAGGGGATTCGATTGTAAGGGAAATAGACAGGCGTTTCTGCGGCCGCAAACGAGACTCCAGGATGGTATGTTGCCTCCCTGGTGCAAGGGTCAAGGATGTCTCTGAGCGGCTGCAGGACATTCTGGAATGGGAGGGTGAACAGCCAGTGGTCGTGGTGCACATAGGTACCAACGATATAGGTAAAAAACTGGATGAGGTCCTACAAAGTGAATTTAGGGAGTTAGGAGATAAACTAAAAAGTAGGACCACAAAGGTAATAATCTCTGGATTACTACTAGTTCCACGTGCTAGTCAGAGTAGAAATAGGAGGATATTTCAGATGAATACGTGGCTTGAAAAATGCGGCGATTCATGGAGTCTACGTTTCTGGCTGCGGCGATCCTTGGTGTCCACGTTCTGGCTGCGGCGATTCAAGGTCCTAGTCTCCAGGTCCAAGGTCCACAGCGGTCCAAGTTCCCAGTCTCCAGGTCCAAGTTCCCTATCTCCAAGTCCAAGGTTCGCGGCGATCCAAGTTCCCAGTCTCCAGGTCCAAGGTCCGCGGTGGTCCAAGTTCCCAGTCTCCAAGTCCAAGGTCCGCGGTGGTCCAAGTTCCCAGTCTCCAAGTCCAAGGTCCGCGGTGGTCCAAGTTCCCAGTCTCCAAGTCCAAGGTCCATGGTGGTCCAAGTTCCCAGTCTCCAAGTCCAAGGTCCACAGTGGTCCAAGTTCCCTGTCTCCAAGTCCAAGGTCCGCGGCGATCCAAGTTCCCAGTCTCCAGGTCCAAGGTCCACAGTGGTCCAAGTTCCCAGTCTCCAAGTCCAAGGTCCACAGTGGTCCAAGTTCCCAGTCTCCAAGTCCAAGGTCCACAGTGGTCCAAGTTCCCTGTCTCCAAGTCCAAGGTCTGCGGCGATCCAAGTTCCCAGTCTCCAGGCCCAAGGTCTGCAGCGATCCAAGTTCCTGTCTCCAAGTCCAAGGTCCACGGTGGTCCAAGTTCCCTGTCTCCAAGTCCAAGGTCCGCGGTGGTCCAAGTTCCCTGTCTCCAAGTCCAAGGTCTGCGGCGATCCAAGTTCCCAGTCTCCAGGTCCAAGGTCTGCAGCGATCCAAGTTCCAGTGTCCAAGTCCAAGGTCCGTGGCGATCCAAGTTCCCTGTCTCCAAGTCCAAGGTCTGCGGCGATCCAAGTTCCCAGTCTCCAGGTCCAAGGTCCACGGCGATCCAAGGTCCTAGTCTCCAAGTCCAAGGTCCGCAGTGGTCCAAGTTCCCAGTCTCCAGGTCCAAGGTCCGCGGTGATCCAAGTTCCAGTGTCCAAGGCCAAGGTCCGCGGCGATCCAAGTTCCCTGTCTCCAAGTCCAAGGTCTGCGGTGATCCAAGTTCCCAGTCTCCAGGTCCAAGGTCCGCGGCGATCCAAGTTCCCAATCTCCAGGTCCAAGGTCCGCGGCGATCCAAGTTCCCAGTCTCCAGGTCCAAGTTCCCAGTCTCCAGGTCCAAGGTCCGTGGCGATCCAAGTTCCAGTGTCCAAGACCAAGGTCCGTGGCGATCCAAGTTCCAGTGTCCAAGACCAAGGTCCGTGCCGATCCAAGTTCCAGTGTTTAAGTCATGGCCGCAGCAATTCAAGTTCCCAGTTTCCAAGTTCAAGATCCGCGGCGATCCAAGTCCCTAGTCTCCTAGTCCGAGGTTTGTGTTCCCCCTTGTCCTCCTTGATTTCCCAGTTCTCTGTGTAGCGAGTAATAAACACTATTTTATTGAACCTAAGAAAGATGTGTTTGTGTCCTGCTTGTGGGTCCTCTCCCAGCATCCTTGCCCCCACCTTGTAACAGGATATTCAATATTCAGGAAGGATAGACAGGAAAGAAAAGGAGGTGGGATAGTGTTGGTGGTTAGAGAGGAGATTAACACAATAGAAAGGAAGTACATTAGCCTGGAGGATGTGGAAGCGATATGGGTAGAGCTGCATAACACTAAGGGGCAGAAAACGCTGGTGGGAGTTGTATACAGGCCACCTAACAGTAGTAGTGAGGTTGGGGATGGCATTAATCAGGAAATTAGAAATGCGTGCAATAAAGGAACAGTAGTTATAATGGGTGACTTCAATTTAAATATAGATTGGGTGAACCAAATTGGTAAGGGTGCTGAGGAAGAGGATTTCTTGGAATGTATGCGGGATGGTTTTCTGAACCAACATGTCAAGGAACCAACTAGAGAGCAGGTCATTCTAGATTGGGTATTTAGCAATGAGGAAAGGTTAGTTAGCAATCTTGTTGTGCGAGGCCCCTTGGGTAAGACTGACCATAATATGGTGGAATTCTTCATTAAGATGGAGAGTGACATAGTTAATTCAGAAACAAAGGTTCTAAACTTAAAGAAGGATAACTTTGAAGGTATGAGACGTGAATTAGCTAAGATAGAATGACAAATGATACTTAAAGGGTTGACGGTGGATATGCAATGGCAAGCATTTAAAGATTGCATGGATGAACTACAACAAGTGTTCATCCCAGTTTGGCAAAAGAATAAACCAGGGAAGGTAGTGCACCTGTGGCTGACAAGGGAAATTAGGGATAGTATCAAGTCCAAAGAAGAAACATATAAATTAGCAAAAAAAAGCAGCACACCTGAGGACTGGGAGAAATTCAGAGACCAGCAGAGGAGGACAAAGGACTTAATTAGGAAACGGAAAAAAGGGTATGAGAGAAAGCTGGCAGGGAACATAAAAACTGACTGTAAAAGCTTTTATAGATACGTGAAAAGAAAAAGATTGGTCAAGACAAATGTAGGTCCTTTACAGTCAGAAACAGGTAAATTGATCATAGGGAACAAAGACGTGGCAGACCAATTGAATAACTACTTTGGTTCTGTCTTCACTAAGGAGGACATAAATAATCTTCCGGAAATAGTAAGGGACCGAGGGTCTAGTGAGATGGAGGAACTGAGGGAAATACATGTTAGTAGGGAAGTGGTGTTAGGTAAATTGAAGGGATTAAAGGCAGATAAATCTCCAGGGCCAGATGGTCTGCATCCCAGAGTGCTTAAGGAAGTAGCCCAAGAATAGTGGATGCATTAGTGATAATTTTTCAAAACTCCTTAGATTCTGGATTAGTTCCTGAGGATTGGAGGGTGGCTAATGTAACCCCACTTTTTAAAAAAGGAGGGAGAGCGAAACCATGGAATTATAGACCAGTTAGCCTGACATCAGTGGTGGGGAAAATGCTAGAGTCGGTTACCAAAGATGTGATAACAGCACATTTAGAAAGAGGTGAAATCATCGGACAAAGTCAGCATGGATTTGTGAAAGGAAAATCATGTCTGACGAATCTTACAGAATTTTTTGAAGATGTAACTCGTAGAGTGGATGGGGAGAACCAGTGGATGTGGTATATTTGGATTTTCAGAAGGCTTTTGACAAGGTCCCTCACAGGAGATTAGTGTGCAAACTTAAAGCACACGGTATTGGTGGTATGGTATTGATGTGGATAGAGAATTGGTTGGCAAACAGGAAGCAAAGAGTGGGAATAAACGGGACCTTTTCAGAATGGCAGGCAGTGACTAGTGGGGTACCGCAAGGCTCAGTGCTGGGACCCCAGTTGTTTACAATATATATTAATGATTTAGATGGGGGAATTAAATGCAGCATCTCCAAGTTTGTGGATGACACGAAGCTGGGCAGCGGTGTTAGCTGTGAGAAGCATGCAGGGTGACTTGGATAAGTTAGGTGAGTGGGCAAATTCATGGCAGATGCAATTTAATGCAGATAAATGTGGTTATCCACTTTGGTTGCAAGAACAGGAAAACAGATTATTATCTGAATGGTGGCCGATTAGGAAAAGTGGAGGTGCAACGAGACCTGGGTGTTATTGTACACCAGTCATTGAAAGTGGGCATGCAGGTACAGCAGGCGGTGAAAAAGGCAAATGGTATGTTGGCATTCATAGCAAGAGGATTCGAGTACAGGAGCAGGGAGGTTCTACTGCAGTTGTGCAAGGCCTTGGTGAGGCCACAGCTGGAGTATTGTGTGCAGTTTTGGTCCCCTAATCTGAGGAAAGACATTCTTGCCATAGAGGGAGTACAAAGAAGGTTCACCAGATTGATTCCTGGGATGGCAGGACTTTCATATGAAGAAAGACTGGATCAACTAGGCTTATACTCGCTGGAATTTAGAAGATTGAAGGGGGATCTTATTGAAATGTATAAAATTCTAAACGGATTGGACAGGGTAGATGCAGGAAGATTGTTTCCGATGTTGGGGGAGTCCAGAACGAGGGGTCACAGTTTAAGGATGAAGGGAAAGCCTTTAAAGAGATGAGGAAAAACTTCTTCACACAGAGAGTGGGGAATCTGTGGAATTCTCTGCCACAGGAAACAGTTGAGGCCAGTTCATTGGCTATATTTAAAAGGAAGTTAGATATGGCCCTTGTGGCTAAAGGGATCAGGGGGTATGGAGAGAAAGCAGGTACAGGGTTCTGAGTTGGATGATCAGCCATGATCATACTGAATGGCGGTGCAGGCTCGAAGGGCCGAATGGCCTACTCCTGCACCTATTTTCTATGTTTCTATGTTTAATAGGCCCAAGAGAAATAAAAGAACACCTATCCCAACACCTTCTCCCCGCATTTAGAAAAAAGGAACAAGAAAAAAAACGTAAGAGACAGAGGAAAGAAAGGAAAGGAGGGAAGAAAGAAAAGAGAAAAAAAATAAAAAGAAGAATCATCCAGCTCTTCATTTTCAGGGTCAGTTTAAAATACAAATTTAAGAAACTAGCTTATAATAAGGGATATATTAATTTAAAAGAATTAAAATAAATAAGTTAAACAGTCCAGGCATTTATGTAATCCAAGTATGGTTGCCAAATCTCAATGAACATAGTGTATCCATTTCTAAGAGTACAAGTAATCTTCTTAAGGGGTATACAACTTTGCATTTCTTTATTCCAACGATCAATATGTACAAGGGAATCAGATTTCCATGTCACCACTATGCATCTCCTGGCTACTGACAGCGCAATTTTAATAAATTTGAATTTATTCCTGGGGAGGTTAGCTTTCAAAACTGCTAAGTTCCACCAGAAGAAACAACCTGTTTATAAGGCTGTCATATAACTTTAACAAAAGCAATGGTTAAAAGGAAAAATCGTGGAAATCCTACTGGCGCTAGTGCTGCCAGCCTTGCACTCCCGGGGGCGTCTGGAGTTGAGGGACATGGAAGCGATGGTGATGAGGCCTGCTTATCGGACAGTTCCTCAGACCCTGCAAAAGGCCCGAAGACGGCGGCAGCACAACGCGGAGATGGCTCGGGCAGTGACCTCACAGCCGCGATTCATGAGTTGGCTGATGCAGTCCGGACTTTAACCGGTAGGATGGACAAATTTGAGAGTCATTTAGACATTATCATTCAAGAATCTAAGGAAATGAAGTAGACTTTGGAATCTTTAAATTTGTGAACCCAGGATTTAGAAAATAATACAAAGGATGTTGTGAATAGAATACAAAGCCTGGAAAAAGAAAAAGATTCCTGGAGGATAGAGAAAGTAAAAATAATGGATAAACTGGACTCCCTTGAAAACTATAGCAGAAGAAATAATATCAAAATAGTGGGTTTAAAAGAGGGACTGGAAGGAAGAGACACAGTAACTTTCTTTCAAGAATGGATCCCCAAAGTTCTGGGGAAAAAGCATTTTGACAAAGAATTACCGAAAGAGCCCACAGGACTTTAATCTCCCGACCACCTTCAGAGCAAAGGCCTCACTCTATACTTATACACATTTTGAAGTATCAAGATAAACAAGAAGTATTACGAGCTGCAGCAATAGAGGTCAGAGAGAGAAATGGCCTATTAGAGTTTGAAGGGGGAAAGATATCCTTCTTTCCAGATATTAGTGTGGCCTTGTTAAGAAAAAGGAAAAACTTTGACTTAACAAGGAGGTTATTAAAGAATAAAGGTCTTCAATATTCTTTATTATATCCAGCAAAGACAAGAATTACTCTATCGGATGGAGGGAGGAAATTTTTTACTAACCCCCAGGAGGCAATAAACTTTATTCAAAAAAATATCTGAGACATTGTGATTCAGAATATTCTTCTGGAACAAGAGGCCTAGAAAGATGTATCTTGGGCAAAATATATGAAGAAAATTATTTGATTTTCTTTATTAATATAGATTAGTTTTAACATAATTATAATCTTGAACTTTGAATCTACATGATTATGGATGTAGACTATTATGATTTAAAATATTGAACTTAAAATTCATATGATTATGGATGGAAACCACTATGATTATTAATTTATTATGAAATCTATTTAGGTTTTTTCTGGGTCTTTTTGAATTATACTACTTAGGAAATATATAGTTCATCTAATTTTGTTATAACTAGTATGAATAGCATTGATTATATAGATATCATCTTTTGATATGTTTAGTGTTTGGTATGCTGGATATGTATTAAGTTACAATATTTACAAAGAGTTTCTTTGAATTCTCTTCTTTATTTGGATATATTGCTATATTAATGATATTTACTTTCAATATTATAGATTATGTTAGATATTTAGTAGTAACGGGTGGAATATAATTTATTTTTTACAGATGTTTAATTAAGGAGTTATTGGGAGAGTGGATAACCTTTTTTTCCTTCTCTTTTTTTAAAAAAAGATTAATTATGTTATATATTAAAGAATGTCCATCTTTAGTGTGATGTTTATCGGACCCCACAGTAAGAGGGGTTATGGTGCCGTGGGCTTGGAGCGCCAGTTGGGAGGGTTTTTCTCCCTTTCTTTTTCTTTTTTTTTCCTCTTTGGTTTCCTTTCTATTTTCTACACTCTATTGAGAATGGCACCAAATACCTCAGAGTCACTCAAAGAAGTGGGAGTAATTTATGTTTTTTTTGTGGGCAGGATTTATCAACTAATAAAATCTGATAACTATAAATAGAGCAATTAAATTTTTAAGTCTTAATGTTAATGGGATAAATGGACTGATAAAAAGGAAAAAAGTCTTGGCATATCTTAAAAATCATATTGATATTACCTTTCTTCAAGAAACTCATCTTACAGTGACAGAACATAACAAATTAAAGAGAGGATGGATTGGTCAAGTAATAGCGTCCTTCTTTAATTCTAAAGCCAGAGGAGTGGCAGTATTGATAGGGAGGAAATTGCCAGTGAAGGTGGAGGGTATTATCATAGACCTGGCTGGGAGATTTGTTATGGTCAACTGTCAAATATATTCAGAATCCTAGACACTTTTGAATTTATATGCTCCCAATTATGATGACGAGAAATTTATTCAAAATATCTTTTGAAAGTTGTTCAAGGATATGAAAATATCTTAATTGGAGGGGATTTCAATTTTTTTCTGGATCCAATTTTAGATAGATCAGTTAAAAAAGTCGTGAAGGTCAGGGCAGCAAAAACCACCCTGGCCTTCATGAAGGACTTGAATGTAATAGATGCTTGGAGACGGCAGCATCCAAGGGAAAGAGGCTACTCCTTCTATTCAAAACAATATGATTCCTACTCTAGAATTGACTTATTTCTAATATCAGCTAAATTAGAAAGTAGGCTCATTCAAATAGAATATGCCGCGAGACTACTTTCAGACCATTCACCTTTAATTATATCAATTGAAATGCCTGATAAACAAAAAACATTATATAGATGGCGTTTTATTCCTTTCTTGTTGAAAAGACCAGAGTTTTACAGTTTAATTAGAGCTCAAATAGAACTATTCTGTGAGATGAACTCACTCTCTACTGCCAATAATTTATTATGGGATACATTAAAAGCATACTTAAGAGGACAGATAATTGGATACGTTAAGGGAATAAAAAATAAATATGTAACAGAATTAAATGAACTGGAGAAAGAAGTAACACAGTTAGAAAAAGATTGTCAGAATTCAACAAGAGGAAAATTATAAAAAAATAAAAATTAGAGTATAACACGAAACAAACCTATAGAATAGAAAATATGATACTAAAATCAAAACAACAATATTATGAATTAGGAGAGAGAACCCATAAAGTACTATCTTGGCAATTGAGGGTGGAAGAATCCTCCAGAACAATAAATGCGATTCAAACAGGGGAAGGTAAGATTTCATATAAGCCAAAAGAAATAAATGATATTTTTAAGCAGTTCTATTCGGAACTATATAAATCAGAATCAGTGGGTGACTCCCAGAAAATTGATGATTTTTTGTCTAATTTACAATTTCCCAAATTGAGTCAACAAGATCAGGAAGAATTGAATGCCCCTTTTTCTAGCGATGAAATTGAAAAAGCCCTGGACTTACTACAGGCTAATAAGTCGCTGGGAGATGATCCCCCTGAATTTTATAGAGAATTTAAGGATCAATTAATGCCCCTTTTTATGAGGGTTGTGACTCAGGCTGAGGAGACCCATACTCTACCGGAATCCTTTTCAACAGCAATTATTATGTTAAATTTTAAGGATAAGGATCCACTAAAACAAGCACCTTATAGACCTATCTCACTTTTAAATGTGGACTATAAAATTATAGCAAAGGCATTAACTAATAGATTAGCTCGATATCTGCCAAAATTGATTAAATCTGATCAAACAGGATTTATTAAAAATAGACAATTATCTGATAATATTGGCAGACTGTTGACTATGTTACATTTAGCTAAGACGAAGGTTGACCCGACTGTAGCAGTGGCTTTAGATGCTTTAGACTTGAATAGGATTTTTTATTTAAAACAATGGAAAAACTTGGTCCAGGCCAAATACTCATAAATTGGATAAGAGCACTTTACCATCAATCTAAGCCAAAATAATTATGAATGAGCAGATTTCACCAGTTTTCTCTCTACATAGATCTAGTAGACAAGGTTTCGCACTATCTCCAGCTCCATTTGTTCTGCCAATAGAGCCATTGGCTGAGGCTGTTAGACGGGAAAAAGTGGCCCAGGAAGAATATAAAATTAATTTATCTGCTGATGACATTTTAGTATGTTTGGCTGACCCGGCCGGCTCTTTGGTAAGACTTAGGGCCTTGCTGAACAATTATGGTATAGTTTTGGGATATAAAATAAATTGGAATAAAAGTGAAATTTTACCTTTAGGTAGAGGGGACTATGCCCAATATCAATATGGCACTCAGTTTAGATGGGTTAAATCCAACATGAAGTATCTGGGGATTAAGTTTAATCGTAATTTGGATGACCTTTATAAACTTAATTATCTCCCCCTGCTGTGGAATGTCGAGGAGGCCCTACATAGGTGGATAAACCTGCCCATCACACTGATGGGTGGGGTAAACTGTATAAAAATGAAGAAAATGCCAAGACTTCAGTATTTTTTTCAGTTTTTACCTATCCCATTTTCTAATAATTTTTTAATGGACATATTCATCTATTTTTATGGTCAGGTAAAATATCTAGAATCTCCATGGAAAAATTGACCTGGGACTATAAACTGGGAGGGTTAAAATTACCAGATTTAAAAAAATATTATTTAGCTGCACAAGCACGGTTTATTGCTTCTTTTTTGATGAGACAACTATTCCTTCTTGGGTTACAATTGGCTTACACATGGTAGAAGAGATGGCAGAAGAATATATATATAAATGAAACTCCAAATAAATTAAAAAGAAAACAAACAATCCTCTACTGAGACACGTAATTTATGCCTGGGAAAAAATTAAACAACTTATGGGACTAAAAAAAGGAATATCCACAAAGACACCTCTATCTCAGAACAGATTAATACCCATGACTCTGGGTAATAAATTTCTAGTCACCTGGTATCAACACGGTATCAGGTGCTTTGAAGATTGTTATAATCAGCAGAGGCAATTTATGTCTTTTGAGGGACTTAAAAATAAATATAATTTATCTAATTACACATTCTTCTGCTATCTCCAATTACAAACATTTTGAGGGACTATTTGGGTCCATTACTGGCCCTACCAAGTTGCTCAAACATGGAGATTCTAATTCGGAAGGGGAATACAACTAAATTTATCTCTAATATGTATTCTTTATTCCAGGACCAATACCCAAAGTTTGGTATATACAGATCGAGGGAGAGATGGGAGTCGGATTTGGGCATTGTAATTGATCATCAATGCTGGTCACATCTATGCTTGGATAGCGTTACCACTCTTATCAACTCTAGATACAGAATGATACATTTTAATTTTTTACATCAGTTATATCTCACACCTGAAAAAAATACATTAAAATAAACCAGAAATTTCTAACAAGCGCTTCAGGTGTGGCATAGATGTTGGTACCTTTATGCATTCCACCTGGCTATGCACGAAACTGAGATCTTTTTGGATAGATTTGGGGGAGGTACTGGGAAAGATTCTCGGGATGGTTTTCCCTCTAGATCTCTATCTCACTGTTGAATAAATTACCCAGACCTTTCTTCATTTAGACACAGAACATTAAATATAAAACTTTCTACTGATCTAGCTTCTGATTCCAGTCAAATGTTTGTTAGGCTTCAGAATGAATATTCCTAGGCCCATCACACTGGCAAAAATGTGTCTCTGCCAAGTCAGGCAATGAAAAGTTGAAACAATATTGATTCATGGCCATAGATTCACCAACAGGATAATCATGTGACAACAACTGAACTTGAAAACAAAGTACCACACATTTTTGAATTTGAGGAATTGGGGAATAATTCGTGTCAGATAATGGTGCTGGCACTAATTTGACATGTTCCCATGTCAATACCCAAAAGAGACTCATGCCTCCATTCCAGTAGCAAATTTGAAGAATTGACATTCCACCAGGAGGAAGGTGTACAGCATCTCCAAAAATTTTCCAGAGGTTAGGCAGAAGAATATCTGCAGAAATTTTCCAGGGATTAAGATTTGCAGAACACAGTTTATAAACCACAACTAATTCTCACTCCATCTGTAATAGGTGTTATGCAAGTGCCAGAAAAAAACATAAAAGTACCTGCATTTTTCTGTATTTTCATATTTGTGCCTGAACTCACCTGGATCTTCATCTCCTTCTATTTCTGTGTCTTCTCTGTTCAGCACTGCAATCAAAGATAGGATATATGAGGGAGCTGCTGATGACTGACCATGGGTTGTGATGGTGACACAGACTTTGCATGTTTACATCCATGGTGTGCAATGCCCCCAAATAACATGTAATTTCAGTGCTGGTAGGAAAGTTGAATATTTAAGCAACCTTCTGGGTGTGCTGGTTACTGAATAACGTTGACAGCATTCATTATGGATTACCTGGAATATGATCACTCGTAATCTACAGATACAACAATGCAAGCAAAAACTCAAGAAACTTTCAACAATTCTCTGGGTATCCCAACAAACATATTACCTTGATTTTCTCCTGAATTCTGATTCTTTGGCTTCTCCCCTTCCGTTTCATGTTCATCTGGCTTTGCTGGGGTGAATCCTGAATCAAAATCAAGGAAATGAGTTTCTATCAGATCAGGCAATGTAAGAGTAAAACAATATTGATTCATAGCCAGAATTTTACCAAACGTAAAACCATGTAGCAACAACTGAATTTCAATGTGTAGGTTCCATAGCAAAATCCCACATACTTGTGAAATGGAGGAATTGTGGAATAATTCCAGTCTGATTACACTAATTTGTCATGGTCCTATCTATGATATGCAGGTCTGTACAAAAGGGACACGTGCCACAAGTCCTGTTGCAAAGTTCAGCAATCTGCCTTGCCCCAGAGAGTTTGGCAGATGGAATATATACAGTATCTTCAGCAGTGTTCCAGACATTAAGCAGGCAATGTCTGTAGGAATTTTGAAAGGACTAATGAAAAGTGAATCTCACTTTGTTTACAACAGAAGCCTTGCAATTACAAAGATAATACCTACAGCTTTTTCCGTATTTTCCTTACTTTCATCCCTTAATTCATTTCCATGTCCATTTGGTTTTATTTCTTCAACTGTTCCATTCGAAACTGTCATCAACATAAGGATACTTTATTTGAGGAATTTAGGGAAATATACCCTGTGTGTGATGTTAAGTGAATTATGCTGATAACATTCACAAGAATTAAGAGATGGTAATCACGTGCAATTTACAGAAGCTGGAAGAAATCTGCTAAGTTGTATTGATGACAACATTGACAGAGGCATGACATTTCCAACGCTTTCTGAACAGTTGTTTGTATTTTGTGAATCCATGCAGTGCTGTTGTATTGCAGAATATAGGCAGAGAGTAGAGAGAACAGCCCCAGTAGTAAGGGCCATGAATATATGATCAAGGGAGGATGAGGATTATTTACATGACTGCTTTCAATTAGTGGATTAGGCCAACTTCAAGGAAACATCTTCAGATATCCTGGTGGATTGTAGATTGTTCAACTTTGCTATGGAACGGAGGCATGAATTTTCCAGTGACTTTCCAGGCTTTAGCAACCCATATCTTCAGAAAATTTCTAGTGATTAAGAACTTGCAGGCCTCTGTATATGAACCACAATTAATTCTCACTCCAACTGCTTTAGGAGTTATACAGTAGCAAGAAAAAGAAACAGACAAATAAATGCATTCATTTTTTCTGGTTTTTCTTCATACAATTTGTGCCTTAACTTACCTGCACCTTTGGGTGATTCTGCTTCTGTGGGTTTTGCATTTAGCTCTGAAATCAAAGAAAGAATATGTGCGGGTTCAGGGATTCAGTGACCATGGGTTATGATGGTGACACAGACTTTGCATGATTACATCCATGGCGTGCAATGCTCCCAAATAACATGTAAATTCATTGTTGGTAGGAAAATTGAATATTTAAGCAACCTTCTAGGTGTGCTGTTTACTGAATAATGTTGACAGCATTCAGTCTGGATTACCTGGAATATGATCACTCGTAATCTACAGATACAACAATGCAAGCAAAAACTCAAGAAACTTTCAACAATTCTCTGGGTATCCCAACAAACATATTACCTTGATTTTCTCCTGAATTATGATTCTTTGGCTTCTCCCCTTCCGTTTCATGTTCATCCGGCTTTGCTGGGGTGAATCCTGAATCAAAATCAAGGAAATGAGTTTCTATCAGATCAGGCAATGTAAGAGTAAAACAATATTGATTCATAGCCAGAATTTTACCAAACGTAAAACCATGTAGCAACAACTGAATTTGAATGTGTAGGTTCCATAGCAAAATCCCACATACTTGTGAAATGGAGGAATTGTGGAATAATTCCAGTCTGATTACACTAATTTGTCATGGTCCTATCTATGATATGCAGGTCTGTACAAAAGGGACACGTGCCACAAGTCCTGTTGCAAAGTTCAGCAATCTGCCTTGCCCCAGAGAGTTTGGCGGATGGAATATATACAGTATCTTCAGCAGTGTTCCAGACATTAAGCAGGCAATGTCTGTAGGAATGTTTAAAGGACTAATGAAAAGTGAATCTCACTTTGTTTACAACAGAAGCCTTGCAATTACAAAGATAATACCTACAGCTTTTTCCGTATTTTCCTTACTTTCATCCCTTAATTCATTTCCATGCCATTTGGTTTTATTTCTTCAACTGTTCCATTCGAAACTGTCATCAACATAAGGATACTTTATTTGAGGAATTTAGGGAAATATACCCTGTGTGTGATGTTAAGTGAATAATGCTGATAACATTCACAAGAATTAAGAGATGGTAATCACGTGCAATTTACAGAAGCTGGAAGAAATCTGCTAAGTAGTATTGATGACAACATTTACAGTGGCATGACATTTCTAATGTCATGACCTCAGCCCCCTCCTTTGTGAGAATCGCAAGAGAGAGAGAGAGAGAGCCTTACGGTTTGGAATGTGGGCTGGCCGCTCAGCCAGACAAAAGCCTTGGACATAGCCATTGTCTTGGGAGACACCTTTGTGGAATAAGGAACTGGACTACGTGCAAACCCTCAGGGCAATGTGAGATGGGTGATGGGGGAAAGATTGCCTCACCCCCACCCTGATTGACATCTACAGCCCTGCCAGTCCAGATAAAAGGTGGGCTGCCGTTGCGGGGCCTCAGACGCACCAAGGAGACACATGAAGAAGACACGATAGTGCTTCCCGTCGGAGCGGGAAGCCATTCTGAAGGAAGCCACGTGCGTTTGATTCCGGATTGGGAGTCTGTGGCTGGACCCAAAAGGAAAAACCGCTTTAACTAACAGCAGGGATTTGCTTCACAAGGACGACGGGCAAGTGTTCCTTTTCTCTCTCTCCAACACGTGAAACGCCAGCGGTTCCCGAAACCGGGAAGCCTGCAGACTTTGAGTGACTCTTATATTCCATTGGACTCAGTATCCCCTAGACAACGATAGAGCTCATTTTTGATTGATTATTACTACACCTGTGCTTTAGATTGAGTTTTGACGATGTATATGATCTGAATGTTTTGTATTAACCATACGTTTGTGCCCCTTTATAAATAAAACGTTTGAAAATAGTAGCACCAGGCTTCAGCGGACCTCTCTATCTTTGCTGGTAAGTCACCCGGTTACTGGGGAACATAACAAGTGGGGCCTCGTCCTGGATTTGAAACCAAAGGGGAGGGTCAGTGAATCGGGCTGTAAGTCCAAACTTAAATCTGGTTACGCAGGTAGCCAGACAGGAAACCAGCAAAGATGGATGTGAATGAATTTATGAGAAACCCAACTGTAGAGGCGTTAGGGACGGCTACCAAATTAGACTTGGTAAATATGGCATAGGGGTTAGACCTCGCAGAGGTGAGGTCATCAATGAAAAAGCAGGAAGTGCGAAGGGTCATAAATCAGTATTACATTGGGAAGAAAGTGTTTGCAGCTGAGGATTTGGAAAATATCCCCAAAAAGAGATTAGCGAGTGGGACAGATCAGTTAGAGTTGGAGAAAGTAAGGTTGGAACATGATCTTAAAGTAAAGCAGCTAGAAGCAGCTGCAAAGGCTGAAGAACGGGCTGCAAAAGAAAAGGAAAGGGAGCAGGCATTCAAACTAAAGCAGCTAGAAGCAGAAGAGAAAGAGAAACAAAGGAGCCATGAATTGGAGCTGGACAGGCGAAGGCAAGAGCGAAGAGCTCAAGGGGAAGTGAGAGAGAAGGGGTTTGATGTTAGTCGGGCATTGAGGTTGGTCCCTCCGTTCGAGGAGATGGATGTTGATAGTTATTTCTTGCTTTTTGAAAAGGTGGCAGTGAATCAGAAGTGGCGCAGAGAGCAGTGGGTGGCGTTGATACAAAGTGTGTTACGAGGGAAAGCACAGCGGGCATATGCAGCGTTGCCCCCGGAAGGGGAAGGGAATTATGACCAAGTAAAGGAGGCCATTCTCCGGGGTTACGAGTTAGTACCTGAAGCGTATAGACAAAGGTTCCGAAATTTAAGGAAAGGGTGGAATCAAACGTATACCGAGCTAGCCCATGAGAAGGGTGTGCTCTTGGACCGTTGGTACACCGCTGAAAAGGTGGCCGAGAACTATGGGCGTCTCAGGGAGTTATTTTTGATTGAGGAATTTAAAGGTTGTGTTCCGGAAGAGATCCGGATGTATTTAAATGAGAGGACGAATCAGTCCATCTCAGAAATTGCTAGGTTCGCAGATGAATATGCCCTAACCCACAATACAAAGTTTTCCTCGCCAAAAAGTTACCCGAGAGACTGTCGGAATGGTAGGGAAAGTCCGCCGGCTAAGGGAGAGACTCCGCCGGGAGCTAGCAGAAAAAGTGAGGATAACAGGCAGGAAACCTGGAGATTTCCTGGTTTAACCTGTTTTAATTGTGGAAAGGTGGGACATATTGCATCAAAATGCCCTGCTCCGAGGAAGGAGCTGGAAAGAGGGAAAGCAGCTATTCCAATAGGCTGTATTACGTCGATCAGAAAATCGACAAGAGGGCCCCAGGTAGATGGACTACAGGAAGGGTGGGAGACATTTAGTTCCAAAGGAACCATGTCTTTGAGGGAAGGGGACCCCTCCAATCCCCGTACGAATTTGGAGAGACACGGGGGCGGAGCTATCATTAATTAGCCGTAATGTATTACAATTCGGACCTCAGACGGGAGAGGTAGCCCTGAGAGGCATAGGAAACCGGACCAAGGTAGTGCCTTTGCATAGGGTCCTTCTAGATTGTGAGTTGGTGTCGGGACCAGTGGAACTGGGGGTCCTGCCGGAGTTGCCGGGGGAAGGCGTGGACGTCTTTCTGGGTAACGACCTAGCAGGTGGGAAGATGGGTGCCTCCGTGAAGCTGACAACCCAGCCCATGAGTGTTGAGGAACCTCCCTCAGATTTAAAAAAAATCCTGTACCAACTTGTTTTTAACCACTGGTAAAAAACTTTTAAGAGGGGAGGTGTCATGACCTCAGCCCCCTCCTTTGTGAGAATCACAAGAGAGAGAGCCTTACAGTTTGGAATGTGGGCTGGCCGCTCAGCAAGACAAAAGCCTTGGACATAGCCATTGTCTTGGGAGACACCTTTGTGGAATAAGGAACTGGACTACGTGCAAACCCTAAGGGCAATGTGAGATGGGTGATGGGGGAAAGATTGCCTCACCCCCACCCTGATTGACATCTACAACCCTGCCAGTCCAGATAAAAGGTGGGCTGCCGAGGCGGGGCCTCAGACGCACCAAGGAGACACACGAAGAAGACACGATAGTGCTTCCCGTCGGAGCGGGAAGCCATTCTGAAGGAAGCCATGTGCGTTAGATTCCGGATTGGGAGTCTGTGGCTGGACCCAAAAGGAAAAACCGCTTTAACTAACAGCAGGGATTTGCTTCGCAAGGACGACGGGCAAGTGTCCTTTTCTCTCTCTCCAACACGTGAAATGCCAGCGGTCCCGAAACGGGGAAGCCTGCAGACTTTGAGTGACTCTTATATTCCATTGGACTCAGTATTCCCTAGACAACGATAGAGCTCATTTTTGATTGATTATTACTACACCTGTGCTTTAGATTGAGTTTTGATGATGTATATGATCTGAATGTTTTGTGTTAACCATACGTTTGTGCCCCTTTATAAATAAAACGTTTGAAAATAGTAGCACCAGGCTTCAGCGGACCTCTCTATCTTTGCTGGTAAGTCACCCGGTTACTGGGGAACGTAACACTAACGCTTTCTGAACAGTTGTTTGTATTTTGTGAATTCATGCAGTGCTGTTGTATTACAGAATATAAGCAGAGAGTAAAGAGTAAAACATGTAGCAACAACTGAATTTGAATGTGTAGGTTCCAAAGCAAAATCCCACATACTTTTAAAATGGAGGAATTGTGGAATAGTTCCAGTCTGATTACACTAATTTGTCATGGTCCTATCTACAATATGCAGGTCTGTACAAAAGAGACACGTGCCACAAGTCTTGTTGCAAATTTCGACAATCTACCTTGCCCCAGAGAGTTTGGCAGATGGAATGTATACAGTATCTTCAGGAATTTAGGGAAATATACCCTGTGTGTGATGGTTAGAGAATTATGCTGATAATATTCACAAGAGTTGGCAATCACAAGAGATGGCAATCACATGCAATTTACAGAATCTGGAAGAAAACCACTTATTTGTATCGATGACAATATTGACAGAGGCATGACATTTCTAACACTTTCTAACCAGCTGTTTGTATTTTGTGAATTCATGCAGTGCTGTTGTATTGCAGAATATAAGCAGAGAGTAAAGAGTACAGCCCCAGTGGTAAGGGCCATGAATATATGATCAAGTGTGGAAGAGGAGCATTTACACGATTGCTTTCAATTGGTGGACTAGGCCATCTTCAAGGGTTCACCTTCAGTTATGGCTAGAAATAATTCCTGTCTGAGCAAGTACCTGGACAAACTGCTCTCCATTCTGCTTTGGAACACATAAGCAACTACACAACTTACAAGCTACTGGTTATAGTCTGTACCTCTCCCTGCAGCCAGAAACTCAACTTCTTTATCTGAAGACCAAAGTCAGTGAGGATCGGTAATAACATCTCCTCCTTGCTGATAATCGACACCAGCATACCTCAAAGATGCATGCTTGGCCCACCGTTTTACTCTTTCTAAATACATCACCATGTCTCCATTGTTATGAGTGCTGAACAGACCTTATGGAAATGGGGTGCAGAGTTAACCATTCACCCCCCCCCCCCCCATGAGAACTATGGACTATTACTATTGCTATGCTGCTACTGAGAGAGGGAGAGATGAAGCACAGAGACAGGAACATCTGCTACAGATAAGAGAGAGAGAGACAGTTGATTTATGTATTATGGCTCTTCCTGGATTGTTTACCTTTCACTGCAAGGATGTTACTTTGCTCGTTAACATTCCTAAGGAGACAGCAGGAGTGCCCTGATTTGATGGACATGGTCATTTTGAGTTGATGGATGGCTGACACCCCGTCAGTAGGGATAAAAGGCAGGTGTGAGGAGACACCCCTCAGACACACCAGTGGACACTGCCCAAGTGTTGTGCACCCACAGGAAGGTGGGGGCTTCGAGGTCCGAATCAGGAGATCGGTCAACAAAGCTCACAATGTGACGGCAGGGCCAGTGGGGACTTGTGTGTGTGTCCACTCGTGCCAGAGTGACAAGTCCACCACAGAAGAACGTTCTAGCTGAAGAACAGAGGGGTCATAGCTGAATGACCACAACGGTACGACGGAATCAGAAAGCAACAGAAGGTTTGCTGGCTGCAGCTGCTCAATCTCTTGCTCACTGTCTCTCTCTCTCTGCAACGACTGCAACACAACCATAACTACCTCAGCACACATGAACTGAACTGAACTTTATATTCTCCTATGACAATTCATTTACCCCTAGACATTGATAGAGCTTGTTTATTATTGCTTATTATTATTCCTACACTTTTATGTTTACTGTTGCTAACCTGTTTTATATGTATATTTGCATTTTTGATACTGTATTGTGTAGTTTACGAATAAACACCTTTAGTTTTCGGTACCACCAGACTCCAATGGATTCTTCTATCTCTGCTGGTCTGTAAACCCAGTTACGGGGTACATAACACTATCAACTCAGGCAATGTAAGATTGAAGAAATAATATTGATTCGTAACCACAGATGTACTAACAGTAAAATTACATGGCATCACCTGAACTTGAATGAGTAGACACAGTTCAAATGCCTTTGATAAATTTATCCATGACACCACTCTTGTTGGCAGAATTTGGAGGCATAAAGAAGGAAATAGATCAGCTGGTTGAGTGCTTCACAACAACAACCACACACTTGACACCAAAAAGACCAAGGAATTGTGGTCTTCAGGAAGGGGAAATCTGGAGAACACACACCAATCTTCATTGAGGACTCAGCAGTGGAAAGGGTGAGCAGACTCAAGTTTGTGGACATCAACATCTCGGGGGACCATTCCTGAGTCCAACACACTGATGAAATGATGAAAAAAAACATGCCAGTAGCTGTTCTTCATTAGCAGTTTGAGGAGATTCAGCATGTCACCAACGACTCTTACAAATTTCTATAGATGTCTAGTGGATAACATTCTGACTCATTTCACTGGAGCTTCATACAGAGGCTCCAATGCACAGAATTGCAAGAGGCTACAGAGAGTTATTGACACTGCTAGCTCTATCATTGGCATAACCCTCTTGCCAAGTGTCAAGTGGATCCACTCATTGTTAAACACGAGGAAATCTGCAGATGCTGGAAATTCAAGCAACACACACAAAATGCTGAGGAACTCAGCAAGCCAGGCAGCATCTATAGAGGTGAATAAATAGTCAACATATTGAGCCAAGAGGTATGTAGTGAAGCAAATATCATACATTTGTTTTTATGATGTACAATTGATATGAAGGCATTGAAACATTGACTGTTTATTTTTCTATATAGACACTGCCTGACTTGTTGAGTTCCTCCATAATTTTGCATGTATTGCTCATTTCATTTCTTTCCTGTGCATTCATCCTTAAACACAATTTACAAAATAAGTTGATTATAACTTTGTGGGCTATACATTAAGTTCTCATCTGTTGTTGTCTAACTTAACCCAAGATACATGTATATGAACAAATTGAGATTGTTTTCTTACGTTGCCTCTTAGTACATCGATACCACACAGTGAAGAAAATGACATAAATTGGTTTTTATGATGTGGAATTGATTTGAAAGTATTGGAAACATCAGCAGTTATAGACACTGCCTGACTTGCTGAGATCTCCAGAATTTTGTGTGTATTGCTCATTTCATTTCTTTCCTATGCAGTTATTTTTAAACACAATTTACAACATAATTTGATAATAACTTTGTGAGCAGTACATTGTTCTCAACTGCTATTGTCTAACTTAACCCAAATTAAATGAACAGTAGGTGAACAAATTGAGATTGTTCTCTTAAGTTGCCTTTTCATCATCATCATCATCAGGTGCCATACCCAGTTTGAGCTTTGACTGCCATGGCCCACACAGTCCTGTTTCGTGTCAAGTGGATCCACTCGTTGTTAAACACGAGGAAATCTGCAGATGCTGGAAATTCAAGCAACACACACAAAATGCTGATGGAACGCAGCAGGTCAGGCAGCATCTATAGGAAGATGTACAGTCAACTCATTGATATTCATTTCCAGTTCCCTGGCTGCTGTCTCCATCCTCATTTGTCTTTGTCTTCCTCTTGCTTTATTCCCTTCAATTTTTCCCATAATTACCATGCATTCTAGCTCCTCTTTCCTAATCACATGTCCAATGAAGTCACGTTGCCTTTTCATGATCTCAGACATTATTTCTCTTTTTGTGCTTGCTCTGTTCATGACATCATCATTAGATATCCGATTTGTCCACGATATTCTTTGCATCCTCCTCAAAAACCACATCTCTGCTGCTTCAATTTATTTCCTCATGTTACTAGATATTGTCCAACATTCTGAGCTATATAACATAACTAGATAAACGTAACATTTCAGTACTCTGAGGCGTGTTGTCAAGCCTAGTTTAGTGTCGGTCAGTATGCTCTTCATTCTCGTAAAGGTGTCTTTTGCCATCCCTATTCTTCTTTTGAAGTCCATGTCGCACCTGCCATCTGATGTCACCCAGCTTCCTAAGTAGCAAAAGTTCTGTACTTGTTTAATGTCTTCCCCGTTATTCTCAGCCTGAAGATAGGATTCTCCTTCTTTTTGGATATCACCATACAATTTGCCTTTTTGCAATTGATAGATAGACCCATTTTTGCATGTTCTTCAACAACTATATGAATTAAGTTTTGTAGTCCTTCCTTTGTACTTGCAATTAACACAGTGTCATCTGCATATCTGAAATTATTGATGTTTTCACCACCAACTTTGATTCCCAAGATGTCTCTTATTTTTTGTAATATTGTTTCACTGAACACACTAAATAAATCAGGGGAGAAAACAAACCCTTTTCTTAAGCCTTTCTTGATTTTCGTAAACTGACTCACTTCTCCATCTATTCTTACAGCGGCAGTTTGTTCCCAGCACAGATTTCTAATTAGGCAGAGGTCTTTTGAATCTAGATCTAGAGTTTCCTGTAATATTTCAAATAACTTATTGTGCTTCACTTTATCAAATGCTTTTGTGTAGTTGATAAAACAAACAAATCTTTTTGCACTTTCTGAGAGTATCCTTAACATTAATATCGCGTTTGTTGTACCTTTGTCTTTCACAAAACCACATTGTTCTTTACCTATTTCAGCTTGTATCTTACTTTTAGCTCTTGTCATCAAAATTCTTAGAAGCATCTTGGTGATATGACTCATTAAAATTAGGGTAATTCAAGACACTTATGGACCTGGAAAAGTCCAGGTGATAACGCCAGAAATCAAATTGACTTTATTATTATAAACCAAAGACTTAGAAACTGAGTGACTCAATGCAAAACATATCCAGGTGCAGACTGTAATAGTGACCATAACCCAGTAATATCTCATGTAAAAGTAAAACTGAAAAAACTAAAGAAGCAAAAACCCAAACAATCCCTTGACTACTCGTAATTAATTAAAGAAGAAAGCTTAAGACAAAAATTTACAATTGAAGTAAGGAATAGATTTCAAAGTCTAGAAATAAAATCTGGTGAAGATGATAGCAATCATGTAGAAATGAAGTTTAACTCTCTAAAGGACGACTTAGAATCAGCAAAGTCAGTGATTCCTAAAAAAAAGAAAAAAACACTAAGAATAAATGGATGACAGATGAAATCAAAAATCTAATGGAAGAAAGGAGACAGAAGAAAGCAAATCCTATGGAATATAAGTCCTTAGATAAAAAAGTTAAAAGCTGATGTCAAAAAGCCAAAGAGGAATGGTTAAACTAGGAATGTGAGCAACTGGGAAGAATCCCTATTACTGATCCAAAAAGGTTACATCAACAAATCAAGAATATCACTGGTAAAAAGCTTCTCTGTTCTTCAGGTGGATGTTTGAAAGCAAAGGATGGTACCACTATCATGGAAAAAGATGAGATTATGAGCAGATGGACTGTGTATATTCAGGAATTGTTTGAAGATGATCGAGGCGAAAAACCAGAAATTAAGAAGAACATTGAAGGTCCAAGTATTTTACAATCTGAAGTTCATAATGCAATAACTAAGATGAAGAAAGGAAAGACAGGAGGTCCTGATGATTTAGTAATAGAACAAATAATCGCCCTTGAAGATTATGGAATTGAAAAACTTACTGATTTAATCAATGACACTTATGAGACTAGAATAATACCAGAAGAGATGAAAAAATCAGTATTTATCACTCTTCAGAAGAAACCTGGAGCAATAGAATGTGAATTTCATAGGACCATAAGTTTAATGAGTCATATCACCAAGTTGCCTATTAGTACATTGATACCATACTGTTCAAGAATCTTCAGATGAATGATTTATAATGAGTAGATGGCAAGAGGATTTGTGAACAGCAAAATCAGTTCTAGGTTCATCAAATGTGAATCAAAGGCTTCATTATTTACACTTATGTTTGCATTTAATAAACAGAGGATATAAGAATGGCCAGATTTTTAAAAAAAGATTTTTGAAGTAAACTTAGAAAATTTGGTTTCTTAAACAGAGTCTGTTGATGATTGTGAGTATTTAGCTAAATCCTGTTTAAATGACTATGAAATCACTCAGTGTGCACGTGATTTTGTTTCACATTTTTGTTTTTGATCTAAAGTAATGAAGCTACCAGCTGAAATATTAAACTTCAGTCTTTAATTGAGACGACATTTGAAGGGACGTGGATTAAACATTCATCAACCATAAGAGAAACTGACTTGATATCTCTGGTGTTCAACCCAGTCTCTAATTGTTTTGAAAATCCTGTTCCCCAGTTCAGTATTTCTATACAACGTATATAAAGTGCATACAAAATACATCACTATCTTGACATTAGAGGAGCTTTTTTTCTCAAGTTTGGGAATGTCTAAACTGTGTTTAAAACATTTATATAATTTTCTGCGTTCAGAATGTCCATTAAAAATGGACATTTTGCTTTTAATATAATCAGACATGTCAAGCACTTACCGATTGAAAGTTGGGATTCCCCTCTGTTCAAAAGCGGTTGGCCGGTTTGATCTTCTGTTTGCATTATTTCACACTGACTGGTATTTGCAGATGCTAGTTTAAAAGATATTTAATTATATATATGAATCTAAGCTTTCTACACAATATATAAAATGTATCAACACTTAATTCAGAATGCAGGTTTTGAATTTTCACACTTTTCGCCATTGAGCTAATCTGTATTTGTTGCAAATAACTACAAAATGTTCAGACTAAATTTACTGTAATAGTTCATACTGTATATGTCATCATATACCACCTGGAGAGTTGTTTTCTTGCAGACGTTCAGACTAGAGTGAAGGAAACCAGTAGAATCAATGAAGAAAGCTTTTCACAAACAAAAACTGACAAACAACCAATATGCAAAAAAAGATGTACTGTATAAATAAAAAAATAATTAAATAAATAATACTGAGATCATGCGTTACATAGTCATTCAAAGTGTCCATTGGTTGTGGAATCAACTCAGAGTTGGCATGAGTGAAATTATCTACCCTGGTTCAGGAGGATATTTAAAATTTTAATTATTTTAACATTTTAATTCTTTCCACATCTTGCTTTGATAATTACTTAAAATGTATATCTGCCTAGAGAATTTTTTTTCTTGATAGAGGGCCAAGTTAATACTAAATGCTCTCTTTTAATATATCAAATTCTGTCCATATCTGAACTTAAGACTTCTTTGTTTTTACACCAAACTATAATTTCTGCCCAGAGTCTCTCAAATGTCCTTACTGTGTCTCCCTCTATGACTACCCATAGCAGATCTTTCCACGCATCCACTGGTCTCTGACTGAAAAAAAAATATCTCTGAGATCCCTATACTTTCCTCTAATCACCTTAAGATTGTGCCCTCTTGTATTAGCCATTTCTGCTGGGAATCCATTCCATATTTTAATAATTACTCAGCCTCACCAGTGTCCATTGTTCCAGAACAATAATACTCTGTAAATCAATGGAAGGCATCAAAGTAAATTGACATTTAAATTGCATATATATTAGTTAGAAGCAAGGACTGTAAGTGGGCAAAAGAACCTGTCAACATGACTTGATGTGCTGTATTGTTCTGTAGTGTTTGGCTTTTTATATTTAGCATAAACATTTTTCTTCCTTTTTTTGTAACTGGGCGGAAGAATTAAGGAAAGCTTTTAAAATCACTATTATAAAATGGGCAGCTCACGGAGTGTCCCTCTTTTTTACTCAATGGGAACGCATTTCAGCTTTTTTTTGCTGAATTTCGGGCTTTTCGGGGTGGTGGGGGGATTGGGGTTAGTTTTGAGATATAGGATTAACTGTGGGATTAATTTTATCTTTTTGTATTTTTTCCCATTACTGAGTTCTGGAGCATGCATGTTTTGTATGTGGTTATACTTATCACCGCCAGTTTTGATTACTCCGCGCTGGTATGCGTGTATTTGTGTTAAATAAAATAAAAAAAAATTATGGTAACTAAACAAATAAATGCTATAAGTTGGAATATACATGGTTGGAATCATCCCATTAAGCGAAAGAAGACTTTTAAAATCATTAATCGATTCCAATCGGATATAATTTTTGCTCAAGAAACGCATATCAAAACGGGCGATCAAAATAGATTTTTTAAAATGTGGAAGGGCCTTCAATTTCACGCTACTTGTCAAAATAAAACAAAGGAAGTAGCTATTTTTATTAAATCTAATATTTTATTCATCCAAGTAGACATTGTGTCAGATATTAATGGTAGATTTTTAATTGGTAAAGGAACAATTTGTAATAGAAAAATTGTTCTGGTTAATCTATATGGACCTAATGTAGATGATCCTTCTTTTTTTTTAAAATGTGTTTGCTTTATTGCTGGATTTAAATGAATATATGTTGTTAATGGGTGGTGATTTCAACTGTTGTTTAAATCCTTTGATTGACAAGAGTTCAACCAATCTGCAGCTTCCGAGTTGTTCTGCATCACTTATTAACTTTCTTAATTTATTTTATCCTGGTTGAGATTTGGAGACATTTAAATCCTAATGATAGAGATTATTCTTTTTTTCACATGTTCACAAAAAATATTCCAGAATCGATTATTTTATAGCTGATCCCCGATTTTTGTCCAAAGTCCAGAAATGTGAATACGATGCTATAGTTCTCTTGGATCATGCGCCTTTAAGCTTTGCTTTTGAATTGATTGATGTCGTTTTTGCAAATTTGCCTTGGCGTTTTCCCGAAAATTTATTACAAAGTTCGGACTTTGTCATATTTATTGAGACTCAGATAAAAGATTTTTTTCTTTTTAATAATACGGGAGATGTGTCGAAATTGATAATATGGGATACATGTAAAGCATATTTACATGGTCAGATAATCTGCTATTTAGATAAGGTTAAGAAACAGAAAAAACAGAGTTAGATAAGATTTCTAAACAAATTAAAGACTTGGATAATATTTATACAATCTCTCCTAACATTGATTTATTCAAACAAAGAGTTGAACTCTAATCACAATATAATTTATTATAAACTTATCCTATTGAAAGAAATTTGCTTACATTGAAAAGTCAATTTATGTGTTTGGAGATAAAAAATAATAAGGTATTAGCATCTCAATTAAAAGCATCTAGAGCTAAAAGACAAATTTTTAAAATTCATAAAGAAGATGGTAGTTTAGCATGTAATTATAAAGATTTTAATAAAATTTTTCAAGACTTTTATATTGAACTTTATAAATCTCAGTTTCCAGTTGATTCTTCTAAAATGAATGCGTTTTTACAAAAAATCGATTTTCCTCGAATTTCTGTTGAAGATCAACAAACTCTTGATGCTCCTATTACTGAACATGAAATTCAGAAAGCTATTTTTTCAATGCAATCTGTTAAAGGTCCTGGACTGGATGGTTATTCCGTAGGATTTTATTTAAAAATTTTAAAAATTGCTTTCTCCATATACGTTGGAAATGCTTAAAGATTCTTTTTTGATACTTACCTCCCACATTTTATTAAGCTTCTATTTCTTTAATTTTTAAGAAAGATAAAGACCCTACTGACTGTGCTTCATATAGACCTATTTCATTATTAAATATGGATGCTAAAATTCTTTGAAAAATAATGGCTAATAGGCTAGAGGATTATCTAGTTAAAATTATCTCTCAAGACCAAACAGGTTTTGTAAAGGGCTGTTATCCCTTCTCTAATGTTCAGAGACTATTAAATGTTATATATTCATCCTTAGCCTAAGACTCCCCAATGTGTTGTCTCTCTCGATGCTGAAAAGGCATTTGACAGAATGAATGGAAATACTTATTTAATGTTTTAGAGAAATTCAGCTTTGGTATTAATTTTAATAAGTGAGTCAGAATGAGATATAAAAGCCCTATTGCTACTGTTATTACTAATAATGGCATATCTCCTTTTTTTCGGCTTTCGCATGGCACGAGACAAGGATGTCTGTTAAGTACTTTGTTATTTAATTTGGTGCTGGAACCCTTGGCTATTGCACTTTGTAAAGCTAAAAATATTCATGGAATCTTCATAAATGGGACTGTTCATAAGATCTCCCTTTATGCTGATGATCTCAGTGTATATTTCAAATCCTGAAGAATCCATTCCTAGTTTATTGAAACTATTAAATGATTTTGGAAAGTTTTTGGGATATAAACTAAACCTTCATAAAAGTGAATTATTTCCCCTAAATGATCCTGCATCTATACATGATGACATTCCTTTTAGAGTTACAGACTCTTTTAAATATTTAGGTATTATTATTACAAAAAAATCATAAAGACCTTTATAAAACTAATCTGGTTCCTTTAGTGGATTTTATGAAGCAATTACTTTGTAGATGGAATCCACTTACACTTTTGTTAGCCGGCCGAATTCATGCAGTTAAAATGATGATTTTACCAAAATTTTTATATGTATTTCAAAATATCCCTTTTTTTTAACTAAGAAGTTTTTTTTATTTCAGCTTATGTTTGGAATAATAAAAGACCAAGAATTGGTAAATATCATATACAAAATTAAAAAGAAGATGGAAGTCTTGCTCTGCCTAATTTAATAACGTATTATTGGGCTGTTAATATACATTATATGTGTTCTTAGTTATATTGTGCTGATAAAAATTAATGACCACCTTGGACTGATTTGGAATTCAATGCTGTGAAACCGCTTCACTTAACCACATTATTAGGAGCTTCTCTACCTGTACAACTGTCCAAAATTACTAAATTAAATTTATGTCCTGTGATTAAGCAGTCATTATGAATTTGGTTCCAGTTTTGCAATTTTTTAAATCTCAAAATATTTAAACTATTTAGTTTAATTTATTGAAACTATTTATTTAAACCTTCATTAAGTGATCCTACCTTTCTTCTTTTGGAGGAATAAAGGAGTTTATTCCTTCATGGATCTGTTCCAAGATGGCCGATCGATGTCTTTTGAGAAATTAGTAACTAAATACTCTCTCTCCCATTCACATTTCCTGCGATATCTTCAGGTCAGACACTTCTTACAAGAATATTTAAGTAATTTTCCATATATACAGGATTCTGACCTGTTAGATATTACTTTAAAAAAGAATCCTTTAGTGAAGGGCTTTATTGGGAAAACTTACAATTTCTTGTTACAACAGCACAATTACCCTTCACTTAAGATTAAGCAAGATTGAGAGAGAGAGCTTAACTTGACCTTGACAACAGAGGATTGGTTGCGGATTTTGAAGTTGGTTAACTCTCCTTCGATCTGTGCCAGTCACTCTTTAATTCAATTTAAAATTGTACATCATTACAATTTGACAAAGGAGAGACTGTCTAAAATGTTTCCTACTGTTGATGTAAAACCGAGACAGCCACATTGACACTTATGTTTTGGTCATGTTCTGTATTGAAACATTTTTAGAAAACTCTTTTCTCTACAATTTCTAAAGTTTTAAAAATTAATTTACAACATAATAGATTGGCAGATTTATTTGGTATAATCCCTCAATATATTCATGGTATTTCTCCATCAGACTAACATGTAATTGCATTTGTTACATTATTGGCCAGAAGGGCTATTTTGTTGAAATGGAAAGATGCTTCTGCTCCTACTTTGATACAATGGTTTTCTCAGGTGATGTTATGTCGTAGATTGGAGAAAATCAGAAGTCAAATTTTTGATCCTCTCTTCAATTTTGAGAAAAGGTGGGGTTCATTTGCCCGCAACTATCATCTGATTTGAGTTAACTAATATGGTTTCCTGCTGATATTTCTTAAACTGGATTTGAGTTGTCAGATTGATGTTTTTCTTTCATGGAAGCTTGTATGATGCATAGCTCTGGGGTTCTGATCCCAATGGGGTTTTTGTCACTTTTCTTTTCAGTTAGTAGGGTTTTTTCTCTCTCTCTTAGTTAGTAGGGGTTCTTTTTTTCCCATCCATTTTTCCTTCAAAAAAAATCCTAAAAACTTTTTTTCCTTATTATTGATATATTGCGTAGCTTCGTTAATCAGTTATTTGCTAATTTAATTCTTTATTGTACATAATGACATATTGACTTAAAGTATTTTTGTTGATCTTCAATAATAATTAATAAAAAAGATTTTAAAATGAAAAATAAATATTTAAGCAACCTTCTGGGTGTGCTGGTTACTGAATAATGTTGACAGCATTCATTCTGGATTACCTGGAATATGATCACTCGTAATCTACAGATACAACAATGCAAGCAAAAACTCAAGAAACTTTCAACAATTCTCTGGGTATCCCAACAAACATATTACCTTCATTTTCTCCAGAATTCTGATTGTTTGGCTTCTCCCCTTCCCTTTCATGTTCATCAGGCTTTTCTGGGGTGAACTCTGAATCGAAATAAAGGAAATGTGTCTCTATCAACTCAGGCAATGTAAGAGTGAAACAATAGTGATTCATAGCCAGAATTTTACCAAACGTAAAACCATGTAGCAACAACTGAATTTGAATGTGTAGGTTCCAAAGCAAAATCCCACATACTTTTAAAATGGAGGAATTGTGGAATAATTCCAGTCTGATTACACTAATTTGTCATGGTCCTATCTATGATATGCAGGTCTGTACAAAAGGGACACGTGCCACAAGTCCTGTTGCAAAGTTTAACAATCTACCTTGCCCCAGAGAGTTTGGCGGATGGAATATATACAGTATCTTCAGCAGTGTTCCAGACATTAAGCAGGCAATGTCTGTAGGAATTTTTAAAGGACTAATGAAAAGTGAATCTCACTTTGTTTACAACAGAAGCCTTGCAATTACAAAGATAATACCTACAGCTTTTTCCGTATTTTCCTTACTTTCATCCCTTAATTCATTTCCATGTCCATTTGGTTTTATTTCTTCAACTGTTCCATTCGAAACTGTCATCAACATAAGGATACTTTATTTGAGGAATTTAGGGAAATATACCCTGTGTGTGATGTTAAGTGAATTATGCTGATAACATTCACAAGAAGTAAGAGATGGTAATCACGTGCAACTTACAGAAGCTGGAAGAAATCTGCTAAGTTGTATTGATGACAACATTGACAGAGGCATGACATTTCCAATGCTTTCTGAACAGTTGTTTGTATTTTGTGAATTCATGTAGTGCTGTTGTATTGCAGAATATAGGCAGAGAGTAGAGAGAGCAGCCCCAGTAGTAAGGGCCATGAATATATGATCAAGGGAGGATGAGGATTATTTACATGACTGCTTTGAATTAGTGGTTTAGGCCAACATCAAGGAAACATCTTCAGATATCCTGGTGGATTGTAGATTGTTCAACTTTGCTATGGAACGGAGGCATGAATTTTCCAGTGACTTTCCAGGCTTTAGCAGGCCATATCTTCAGAAAATTTCTAGGGATTAAGAATTTGCAGGCCTCTGGATATGAAGCACAATTAATTCTCACTCCAACTGCTTTAGGAGTTATACAGTAGCAAGAAAAAGAAACAGACAAATAAATGCATTCATTTTTTCTGGTTTTTCTTCATACAATTTGTGCCTTAACTTACCTGCACCTTTGGGTGATTCTGCTTCTGTGGGTTTTGCATTTAGCTCTGAAATCAAAGAAAGAATATGTGCGGGTTCAGGGATTCAGTGACCATGGGTTATGATGGTGACACAGACTTTGCATGATTACATCCATGGCGTGCAATGCTCCCAAATAACATGTAAATTCATTGTTGGTAGGAAAATTGAATATTTAAGCAACCTTCTAGGTGTGCTGTTTACTGAATAATGTTGACAGCATTCAGTCTGGATTACCTGGAATATGATCACTCGTAATCTACAGATACAACAATGCAAGCAAAAACTCAAGAAACTTTCAACAATTCTCTGGGTATCCCAACAAACATATTACCTTGATTTTCTCCTGAATTATGATTCTTTGGCTTCTCCCCTTCCGTTTCATGTTCATCCGGCTTTGCTGGGGTGAATCATGAATCAAAATCAAGGAAATGAGTTTCTATCAGATCAGGCAATGTAAGAGTGAAACAATAGTGATTCATAGCCAGAATTTTACCAAACGTAAAAACATGTAGCAACAACTGAATTTGAATGTGTAGGTTCCAAAGCAAAATCCCACATACTTTTAAAATGGAGGAATTGTGGAATAATTCCAGTCTGATTACACTAATTTGTCATGGTCCTATCTACGATATGCAGCTCTGTACAGAAGAGAGACGTGCTACAAGTCCTGGTGCAAAGTTCAACAATCTGCCTTGCCCCAGAGAGTTTGGCGGATGGAATATATACAGTATCTTCAGGAGTGTTCCAGACATTAAGCAGGCAATGTCTGTAGGAATTTTGAAAGGACTAATGAAAAGTGAATCTCACTTTGTTTACAACAGAAGCCTTGCAATTACAAAGATAATACCTACAGCTTTTTCCATATTTTCCTTACTTTCATCCCTTAATTCATTTCCATGTCCATTTGGTTTTATTTCTTCAACTGTTCCATTTGAAATTGTCATCAATATAAGGATACTTTATTTGAGGAATTTAGGGAAATATACCCTGGGTGTGAAGATAAGTGAATTATGCTGATAACATTCACAAGAATTAAGAGATGGTAATCACGTGCAATTTACAGAAGCTGGAAAAAATCTGCTAAATTGTATTGATGACAACATTGACAGAGGCATGACATTTCTAACGCTTTCTGAACAGTTGTTTGTATTTTGTGAAATCATGCAGTGCTGTTGTATTGCAGAATATAGGCAGAGAGTAGAGAGAGCAGCCCCAGTAGTAAGGGTCATGAATATATGATCAAGGGAGGATGAGGATTATTTACATGACTGCTTTCAATTAGTGGATTAGGCCAACTTCAAGGAAACATCTTCAGATATCCTGGTGGATTGTAGATTGTTCAACTTTGCTATGGAACGGAGGCATGAATTTTCCAGTGATTTACTAGGCTTTAGCAGGCCATAACTTCAGAAAATTTCTGGGGATTAAGAATTTGCAGGCCTCTGTATATGAACCACAATTAATTCTCACTCCAACTGCTTTAGGAATTATACAACAACAAGAATAAGAAACAGACAAATAAATGCATTCATTTTTTCTGGTTTTTCTTCATACAATTTGTGCCTTAACTTACCTGCATCATTGGATGATTCTGCTTCTGTGGGATTTGCATTTGGCTCTGAAATCAAAGAAAGCATATGTGTGGGACCAGGGATTCAGTGACCATGGGTTATGATGGTGACACAGACTTTGCATGATTACATCCATGGCGTGCAATGATCCCAAATAACATGTAAATTCATTGTTGGCAGGAAAATTGAATATTTAAGCAACCTTCTGGGTGTGCTGGTTACTGAATAATGTTGACAGCATTCATTCTGGATTACCTGGAATATGATCACTCGTAATCTACAGATACAACAATGCAAGCAAAAACTCAAGAAACTTTCAACAATTCTCTGGGTATCCCAACAAACATATTACCTTCATTTTCTCCAGAATTCTGATTGTTTGGCTTCTCCCCTTCCCTTTCATGTTCATCAGGCTTTTCTGGGGTGAACTCTGAATCGAAATAAAGGAAATGTGTCTCTATCAACTCAGGCAATGTAAGAGTGAAACAATAGTGATTCATAGCCAGAATTTTACCAAACGTAAAAACATGTAGCAACAACTGAACTTGAATGTATAGGTTCCAAAGCAAATTTCCACACGCTTTTGAAATAGCGAAATCGTGGTATAATTCCAGTCTGATTACACCAATTTGTCATAGTCCTATCTATGATATGCAGGTCTGTACAAAACAGAAACGTGCCACAAATCTTGTTGCAAATTTCGACATTCTATCTTGCCCTAGAGAGTTTGGCAGATGGAATGTATACAGTATCTTCAGGAATTTAGGGAAATATACCCTGTGTGTGATGGTTAGAGAATTATGTTGATAATATTCACAAGAATTGGCAATCACAAGAGATGGCAATCACATGCAATTTACAGAATCTGGAAGAAAACCACTTATTTGTATCGATGACAACATTGACAGAGGCATGACTTTTCTAAAACTTTCTAACCAGCTGTTTGTATTTTATGAATTCATGCAGCGCTGTTGTATTGCAGAATATAAGCAGAGAGTAAAGAGTACAGCCCCAGTGGTAAGGGCCATGAATATATGATCAAGTGTGGAAGAGGAGCATTTACACGATTGCTTTCAATTGGTGGACTAGGCCATCTTCAAGGGTTCACCTTCAGTTATAAATAATTCCTGTCTGAGCAAGTACCTGGACCAACTGCTCTCCATTCTGCTTTGAAACACATAAGCAACTACACAACTTACAAGCTACTGGTTATCAATTACAGCATGGCATTCAACACCATCTTCACCTTAGTACTAATCTTCAAGCTTCAAAACCTGGGTGTCTGTACCTCTCCCTGCAGCCAGAAACTCAACTTCTTTATCTGAAGACCAAAGTCAGTGAGGATCGGTAATAACATCTCCTCCTTGCTGATAATCAACACCAGCATACCTCAAAGATGCGTGCTTGGCCCACCGTTTTACTCTTTCTAAATACATCACCATGTCTCTATTGTTATGAGTGCTGAACAGACCTTATGGAAATGGGGTGCAGAGTTAACCATTCACCCCCCCCCCCCATGAGAACTATGGACTATTACTATTGCTATGCTGCTACTGAGAGAGGGAGAGATGAAGCACAGAGACAGGAACATCTGCTACAGATAAGAGAGAGAGAGACAGTTGATTTATGTATTATGGCTCTTCCTGGATTGTTTACCTTTCACTGCAAGGATGTTACTTTGCTCGTTAACATTCCTAAGGAGACAGCAGGAGTGGCCTGATTTGATGGACATGGTCATTTTGAGTTGATGGATGGCTGACACCCTGTCAGTAGGGATAAAAGGCAGGTGTGAGGAGACACCCCTCAGACACACCAGTGGACACTGAACAAGTGTTGTGCACCCACAGGAAGGTGGGGGCTTTGAGGACCACATCAGGAGATCGGTCAATAAAGCTCACAGTGTGATGGCAGGGCCAGTGGGGACTTGTGTGTGTGTCCACTCATGCCAGAGTGACGAGTCCACCACAGAAGAACGGTCTAGCTGAAGAACAGAGGGGTCATAGCTGAATGACCACAACGGTACGACGGAATCAGAAAGCAACAGAAGGTTTGCTGGCTGCAGCTGCTCAATCTCTTGCTCACTCTCTCTCTCTCTCTCCAACGATTGCAACACAACCATAAATACCTCAGCACACATGAACTGAACTGAACTTTATATTCTCCTATGACAATTCATTTACCCCTAGACATTGATAGAGCTTGTTTATTATTGCTTATTATTATTCCTACACTTTTCTGTTTACTGTTGCTAACCTGTTTTATAAGTATATTTGATTTTTTTGATACTGTATTGTGTAGTTTAAGAATAAACACCTTTAGTTTTCGGTACCACCAGACTCCAACGGATTCTTCTATCTCTGCTGGTCTGTAAACCCAGTTACGGGGTACGTAACACCATCAACTCAGGCAATGTAAGACTGAAGCAATAATATTGATTCGTAACCACAGATGTACTAACAGTAAAATTACATGGCATCACCTGAACTTGAATGAGTAGACACAGTTCAAATGCCTTTGATAAATTTATCCATGACACCACTCTTGTTGGCAGAATTTGGAGGCATAAAGAAGGAAATAGATCAGCTGGTTGAGTGCTTCACAACAACAACCACACACTTGACACCAAAAAGACCAAGGAATTGTGGTCTTCAGGAAGGGGAAATCTGGAGAACACACACCAATCTTCATTGAGGACTCAGCAGTGGACAGGGTGAGCAGACTCAAGTTTGTGGACATCAACATCTCGGGGGACCATTCCTGAGCCCAACACACTGATGAAATGATGAAAAAAAAACATGCCAGTAGCTGTTCTTCATTAGCAGTTTGAGGAGATTCAGCATGTCACCAAAGACTCTTACAAATTTCTATAGATGTCTAGTGGATAACATTCTGACTCATTTCACCGGAGCTTCATACAGAGGCTCCAATGCACAGAACTGCAAGAGGCTACAGAGAGTTATTGACACTGCTAGCTCTATCATTGGCATAACCCTCTTGCCAAGTGTCAAGTGAATCCACTCATTGTTAAACTCTGATCTCAAACCTCTTGCAACTATATCCACTCATAGGAAGGCTTTGGGAGTAAACCCCGAGGGAAAAATCCAGAGCTGGAGTCCCTAAGGCAGTCCTATATTGAGTTCAATGCTGACTGGCAACTCCTGCGACGGTGCGGGTGCCAGACTGCATCAGTCTCTGCAGTTCCTTCGGGTTCATCAGGTGCGTGGAGAGGGAGAACTTGCTACGTGGACAACAGCTTGCTATCCATATTGTACTGCCCGGGCTTGCATATCTAGACAGCTAGGATGCAACATCCATGGTTGACCCTGACCTAAGGAGACCTCATCATCAACGGAGGGAATGCAGTATGAGTATTCAAGTTTATCTAAAAGTCAGAGTACTGGTGAACTTTATCTCTTAAAAAATGTTAAGTTATTTTTTCAAGTTTTGGTTGAAAAGGAAAGCAGATCTATGTATATATCCAATGATGGTTGCCTGCTGACGCTACAGCGACCAGATCCTTGCCACTAGGGATCATGGGAAGTGTGACCCAGCCTTAAAGTATTTTCTTCAATCTGACACAAGAGATTGTGTCTGCTGGTTCAACATATATTCAGGAGAATTATAGAATGTTATCTATTGTTACAGATGGAACAAAACATAATTTAACTGGGAATGTTGGTGTGTATTTTTGTGCCTGAATTACAGGTAATAATAAAGTAATGACTTACTAGTCGGTCCCAGTATAGACAACAGAATTGGGTGCCATCATGTTAGGCTTACAGTGGGTGAATGAAATTATCCATATAAGGTTGTATTTTGTTCCAGTTCCTTTTCAGTTTTGATGAGTCTTATAAGAAGTCATTCTAGTGGTAGATCAGAAGTATTGTTGGAGGCTCAAACATTATTTTATATACAAAGTCACAAACAAGAGAAAATCTGCAGATGCTGGAAATCCAAGCAACACACACAGAATGCTGATGGAACGCAGCAGGTCAGGCAGCATCTATAGGAAGATGTACAGTCAACTCATTGGTATTCATTTCCAGTTCCCTGGCTGCTGTCTCCATCCTCATTTGTCTTTGTCTTCCTCTTGCTTTCTTCCCTTCAATCTTTCCCATAATTACCATGCATTCTAGCTCCTCTTTCCTAATCACATGTCCAATGAAGTCATGTTGCCTTTTCATGATCTCAGACATTATTTCTCTTTTTGTGCTTGCTCTGTTCATGACATCATCATTAGATATTCGATTTGTCCACGATATTCTTTGCATCCTCCTCAAAAACCACATCTCTGCTGCTTCAATTTATTTCCTCATGTTACTAGATATTGTCCAACATTCTGAGCTATATAACATAATTAGATAAACGTAACATTTCAGTACTCTGAGGCGTGTTGTCAAGCCTAGTTTAGTGTCGGTCAGTATGCTCTTCATTCTCGTAAAGATGTCTTTTGCCATCCCTATTCTTCTTTTGAAGTCCATGTCGCACCTGCCATCTGATGTCACCCAGCTTCCTAAGTAGCAAAAGTTCTGTACTTGTTTAATGTCTTCCCCGTTATTCTCAGCCTGAAGATAGGATTCTCCTTCTTTTTGGATATCACCACATAATTTGCCTTTTTGCAATTGATAGATAGACCCATTTTTGCATGTTCTTCAACAACTATATGAATTAAGTTTTGTAGTCCTTCCTTCGTACTTGCAATTAACACAATGTCATCTGCATATCTGAAATTATTGATGTTTTCACCACCAACTTTGATTCCCAAGATGTCTCTTATTTTTTGTAATATTGTTTCACTGTACACACTAAATAAATCAGGGGAGAAAACAAACCCTTTTCTTAAGCCTTTCTTGATTTTCGTAAACTGACTCACTTCTCCATCTGTTCTTACAGCGGCAGTTTGTTCCCAGCACAGATTTCTAATTAGGCAGAGGTCTTTTGAATCTAGATCTAGAGTTTCCTGTAATATTTCAAATAACTTATTGTGCTTCACTTTATCAAATGCTTTTGTGTAGTTGATAAAACAAACAAATCTTTTTGCACTTTCTGAGAGTATCCTTAACATCAATATCGCGTTTGTTGTACCTTTGTCTTTCACAAAACCACATTGTTCTTTACCTATTTCAGCTTGTATCTTACTTTTAGCTCTTGTCATCAAAATTCTTAGAAGCATCTTGGTGATATGACTCATTAAAATTAGGGTAATTCAAGACACTTATGGACCTGGAAAAGTCCAGGTGATAACGCCAGAAATCAAATTGACTTTATTATTATAAACCAAAGACTTAGAAACTGAGTGACTCAATGCAAAACATATCCAGGTGCAGACTGTAATAGTGACCATAACCCAGTAATATCTCATGTAAAAGTAAAACTGAAAAAACTAAAGAAGCAAAAACCCGAACAATCCCTTGACTACTCGTAATTAATTAAAGAAGAAAGCTTAAGACAAAAATTTACAATTGAAGTAAGGAATAGATTTCAAAGTCTAGAAATAAAATCTGGTGAAGATGATAGCAATCATGTAGAAATGAAGTTTAACTCTCTAAAGGACGACTTGGTAGAATCAGCAAAGTCAGTGATTCCTAAAAAAAAGAAAAAAACACTAAGAATAAATGGATGACAGATGAAATCAAAAATCTGATGGAAGAAAGGAGACAGAAGAAAGCAAATCCTATGGAATATAAGTCCTTAGATAAAAAAGTTAAAAGCTGATGTCAAAAAGCCAAAGAGGAATGGTTAAACTAGGAATGTGAGCAACTGGGAAGAATCCCTATTGCTGATCCAAAAAGGTTACATCAACAAATCAAGAATATCACTGGTAAAAAGCTCCTCTGTTCTTCAGGTGGATGTTTGAAAGCAAAGGATGGTACCATTATCATGGAAAAAGATGAGATTATGAGCAGATGGACTGTGTATATTCAGGAATTGTTTGAAGATGATCGAGGCGAAAAACCAGAAATTAAGAAGAACATTGAAGGTCCAAGTATTTTACAATCTGAAGTTCATAATGCAATAACTAAGAAGAAGAAAGGAAAGACAGGAGGTCCTGATGATTTAGTAATAGAACAAATAATCGCCCTTGAAGATTATGGAATTGAAAAACTTACTGATTTAATCAATGACATTTATGAGACTAGAATAATACCAGAAGAGATGAAAAAATCAGTATTTATCACTCTTCATAAGAAACCTGGAGCAATAGAATGTGAATTTCATAGGACCATAAGTTTAATGAGTCATATCACCAAGTTGCCTATTAGTACATTGATACCATACTGTTCAAGAATCTTCAGATGAATGATTTATAATGAGTAGATGGCAAGAGGATTTGTGAACAGCAAAATCAGTTCTAGATTCATCAAATGTGAATCCAAGGCTTCATTATTTACACTTATGTTTGCATTTAATAAACAGAGGATATAAGAATGGCCAGATTTTTTAAAAAAGATTTTTGAAGTAAACTTAGAAAATTTGGTTTCTTAAACAGAGTCTGTTGATGATTGTGAGTATTTAGCTAAAACCTGTTTAAATGACTATGAAATCACTCAGTGTGCACGTGATTTTGTTTCACATTTTTGTTTTTGATCTAAAGTAATGTAGCTACCAGCTGAAATATTAAACTTCAGTCTTTAATTGAGACGACATTTGAAGGGACGTGGATTAAACATTCATCAACCATAAGAGAAACTGCCCTGAAATCTCTGGTGTTCAACCCAGTCTCTAATTGTTTTGAAAATCCTGTTCCCCAGTTCAGTATTTCTATACAACGTATATAAAGTGCATACAAAATACATCACTATCTTGACATTAGAGGAGCTTTTTTTCTCAAGTTTGGGAATGTCTAAACTGTGTTTAAAACATTTATATAATTTTCTGCGTTCAGAATGTCCATTAAAAATGGACATTTTGCTTTTAATATAATCAGACATGTCAAGCACTTACCGATTGGAAGTTGGGATTCCGGTCTTTTCAAAAGCGGTTGGTAGGTTTGATCTTCTGTTTGCATTATTTCACACTGACTGGTATTTGCAGATGCTAGTTTAAAAGATATTTAATTATATATATGAATCTAAGCTTTCTACACAATATATAAAATGTATCAACACTTAATTCAGAGTGCAGGTTTTGAATTTTCACACTTTTCGCCATTGAGCTATTCTGTATTTGTTGCAAATAACTACAAAATGTTTAGACTAAATTTACTGTAATAGTTCATACTGTATATGTCATCATATACCACCTGGAGAGTTGTTTTCTTGCAGACGTTCAGAGTAGAGTGAAGGAAACCAATAGAATCAAAGAAGAAAGCTTTTCACAAACAAAAACTGACAAACAACCAATATGCAAAAAAAGATGCACTGTATAAATAAAAAAAAAAGTAAATAAATAATACTGAGATCATGAGTTACATAGTCATTCAAAGTGTCCATTGGTTGTGGAATCAACTCAGAGTTGGCATGAGTGAAATTATCTACCCTGGTTCAGGAGGATATTTAAAATTTTAATTATTTTAACATTTTAATTCTTTCCACATCTTGCTTTGATAATTACTTAAAATGTATATCTGCCTAGAGAATTTTTTTTCTTGATAGAGAGCCAAGTTAATACTAAATGCTCTCTTTTAATATATCAAATTCTGTCCATATCTGAACTTAAGACTTCTTTGTTTTTACACCAAACTATAATTTCTGCCCAGAAAGTAGATTTCCTGCAATTTTGTTACACTAAATATGTGCCGCATTTCTGCAATTAGTAGAAATGCTAAAAATCTGAGTACTGGCAAAATTTATTTCTAAAAAACGTTTGGATTAGTTTTTGCATGTTTTGCTTCAAAAGGAGATTTATGTAAATATCCAATGATGGCTGCTTCCAAACGCTGCAGGTGCCTGGTCATTGCCGCTAAGGATCATGGGAAACATGACTTGACTTCAAAGTAGACCCTTCATTTTCTGCAGTAAATCACAGTGAAGGAAACATCTTCAGCATCAGCACTGGGAGGCGAGGCTGGCTCTTTCAGAGAGTAAAATATTCTTTCCCAGTTAGGACACATCATGCTATGTGTGATTTACACCTGAGTGTAGGGCCTGCTGTTTGTTTTATTGTAAGTGAAAAAAGTTATATAGTACAAATTTGCAACATTTATCAATTAAAAATTAGCTGTCAACACCACAGTGATGTCAAATTGTGTTGAATTACACACAGAAAATGACAACTGAGCTGAAGTTATTTGCATCTTGAATTATTTGATCCGACTTCATGACTAGTGAGACATCTCCATGAAATTTGAACAACTTAAAGGATATTGAAACACTGTTTATGAGCATTTCACACATAAAGCACAGTAAAGGTTTTCAATTAGATATTGAATGGTATTTCATTAGATCTAAAATAATACTTGATAACTCTTCAGTGAAAATGTCTTCACCACCCAAGTCCAGTGAACAGGAAGCAAGTGCTGATTATTGTAATTGAATAGTAAGATGTTAAATGTTTTCATGTCCATTAATGATTGCTTTCCAACATCATGTTAACATTATTTAAATTGTACTAAATATACACAATATTAGCTGAATGTACAATGACTTTGTTTAAAAAAAAACAATAGAACCTGACACACTAAATACATTTTTGAAACCTTCATGGAAAATTGTGAAATAGTGGTGTGCTAGTTATATTTACTATCTATATTAGTAATTTCATCCGGGCTCCTCAGCTGTGGTTGGTAACTCATCTAGGAGAAGGAAAACTCTGATCTCAAACCTCTTGCAACTATATCCACTCATAGGAAGGCTTTGGGAGTAAACCCCGAGGGAAAAATCCAGAGCTGGAGTCCCTAAGGCAGTCCTACATTGAGTTCAATGCTGACTGGCAACTCCTGCGATGGTGCGGGTGCCAGACTGCATCAGTCTCTGCAGTTCCTTCGGGTTCATCAGGTGCGTGGAGAGGGAGAACTTGCTACATGGACAACAGCTTGCTATCCATATTGTACTGCCCGGGCTTGCATATCTAGACAGCTAGGATGCAACATCCATGGTTGACCCTGACCTAAGGAGACCTCATCATCAACGGAGGGAATGCAGTATGAGTATTCAAGTTTATCTAAAAGTCAGAGTACTGGTGAACTTTATCTCTTAAAAAATGTTAAGTTATTTTTTCAAGTTTTGGTTGAAAAGGAAAGCAGATCTATGTATATATCCAATGATGGTTGCCTGCTGACGCTACAGCGACCAGATCCTTGCCACTAGGGATCATGGGAAGTGTGACCCAGCCTTAAAGTATTTTCTTCAATCTGACACAAGAGATTGTGTCTGCTGGTTCAACATATATTCAGGAGAATTATAGAATGTTATCTATTGTTACAGATGGAACAAAACATAATTTAACTGGGAATGTTGGTGTGTATTTTTGTGCCTGAATTACAGGTAATAATAAAGTAATGACTTACTAGTCGGTCCCAGTATAGACAACAGAATTGGGTGCCATCATGTTAGGCTTACAGTGGGTGAATGAAATTATCCATATAAGGTTGTATTTTGTTCCAGTTCCTTTTCAGTTTTGATGAGTCTTATAAGAAGTCATTCTAGTGGTAGATCAGATGTATTGTTGGAGGCTCAAACATTATTTTATATACAAAGTCACAAACAAGAGAAAATCTGCAGATGCTGGAAATCCAAGCAACACACACAGAATGCTGATGGAACGCAGCAGGTCAGGCAGCATCTATAGGAAGATGTACAGTCAACTCATTGGTATTCATTTCCAGTTCCCTGGCTGCTGTCTCCATCCTCATTTGTCTTTGTCTTCCTCTTGCTTTCTTCCCTTCAATCTTTCCCATAATTACCATGCATTCTAGCTCCTCTTTCCTAATCACATGTCCAATGAAGTCATGTTGCCTTTTCATGATCTCAGACATTATTTCTCTTTTTGTGCTTGCTCTGTTCATGACATCATCATTAGATATTCGATTTGTCCACGATATTCTTTGCATCCTCCTCAAAAACCACATCTCTGCTGCTTCAATTTATTTCCTCATGTTACTAGATATTGTCCAACATTCTGAGCTATATAACATAATTAGATAAACGTAACATTTCAGTACTCTGAGGCGTGTTGTCAAGCCTAGTTTAGTGTCGGTCAGTATGCTCTTCATTCTCGTAAAGGTGTCTTTTGCCATCCCTATTCTTCTTTTGAAGTCCATGTCGCACCTGCCATCTGATGTCACCCAGCTTCCTAAGTAGCAAAAGTTCTGTACTTGTTTAATGTCTTCCCCGTTATTCTCAGCCTGAAGATAGGATTCTCCTTCTTTTTGGATATCACCACATAATTTGCCTTTTTGCAATTGATAGATAGACCCATTTTTGCATGTTCTTCAACAACTATATGAATTAAGTTTTGTAGTCCTTCCTTCGTACTTGCAATTAACACAATGTCATCTGCATATCTGAAATTATTGATGTTTTCACCACCAACTTTGATTCCCAAGATGTCTCTTATTTTTTGTAATATTGTTTCACTGTACACACTAAATAAATCAGGGGAGAAAACAAACCCTTTTCTTAAGCCTTTCTTGATTTTCGTAAACTGACTCACTTCTCCATCTGTTCTTACAGCGGCAGTTTGTTCCCAGCACAGATTTCTAATTAGGCAGAGGTCTTTTGAATCTAGATCTAGAGTTTCCTGTAATATTTCAAATAACTTATTGTGCTTCACTTTATCAAATGCTTTTGTGTAGTTGATAAAACAAACAAATCTTTTTGCACTTTCTGAGAGTATCCTTAACATCAATATCGCGTTTGTTGTACCTTTGTCTTTCACAAAACCACATTGTTCTTTACCTATTTCAGCTTGTATCTTACTTTTAGCTCTTGTCATCAAAATTCTTAGAAGCATCTTGGTGATATGACTCATTAAAATTAGGGTAATTGAAGACACTTATGGACCTGGAAAAGTCCAGGTGATAACGCCAGAAATCAAATTGACTTTATTATTATAAACCAAAGACTTAGAAACTGAGTGACTCAATGCAAAACATATCCAGGTGCAGACTGTAATAGTGACCATAACCCAGTAATATCTCATGTAAAAGTAAAACTGAAAAAACTAAAGAAGCAAAAACCCGAACAATCCCTTGACTACTCGTAATTAATTAAAGAAGAAAGCTTAAGACAAAAATTTACAATTGAAGTAAGGAATAGATTTCAAAGTCTAGAAATAAAATCTGGTGAAGATGATAGCAATCATGTAGAAATGAAGTTTAACTCTCTAAAGGACGACTTGGTAGAATCAGCAAAGTCAGTGATTCCTAAAAAAAAGAAAAAAACACTAAGAATAAATGGATGACAGATGAAATCAAAAATCTGATGGAAGAAAGGAGACAGAAGAAAGCAAATCCTATGGAATATAAGTCCTTAGATAAAAAAGTTAAAAGCTGATGTCAAAAAGCCAAAGAGGAATGGTTAAACTAGGAATGTGAGCAACTGGGAAGAATCCCTATTGCTGATCCAAAAAGGTTACATCAACAAATCAAGAATATCACTGGTAAAAAGCTCCTCTGTTCTTCAGGTGGATGTTTGAAAGCAAAGGATGGTACCATTATCATGGAAAAAGATGAGATTATGAGCAGATGGACTGTGTATATTCAGGAATTGTTTGAAGATGATCGAGGCGAAAAACCAGAAATTAAGAAGAACATTGAAGGTCCAAGTATTTTACAATCTGAAGTTCATAATGCAATAACTAAGAAGAAGAAAGGAAAGACAGGAGGTCCTGATGATTTAGTAATAGAACAAATAATCGCCCTTGAAGATTATGGAATTGAAAAACTTACTGATTTAATCAATGACATTTATGAGACTAGAATAATACCAGAAGAGATGAAAAAATCAGTATTTATCACTCTTCATAAGAAACCTGGAGCAATAGAATGTGAATTTCATAGGACCATAAGTTTAATGAGTCATATCACCAAGTTGCCTATTAGTACATTGATACCATACTGTTCAAGAATCTTCAGATGAATGATTTATAATGAGTAGATGGCAAGAGGATTTGTGAACAGCAAAATCAGTTCTAGATTCATCAAATGTGAATCCAAGGCTTCATTATTTACACTTATGTTTGCATTTAATAAACAGAGGATATAAGAATGGCCAGATTTTTTAAAAAAGATTTTTGAAGTAAACTTAGAAAATTTGGTTTCTTAAACAGAGTCTGTTGATGATTGTGAGTATTTAGCTAAAACCTGTTTAAATGACTATGAAATCACTCAGTGTGCACGTGATTTTGTTTCACATTTTTGTTTTTGATCTAAAGTAATGTAGCTACCAGCTGAAATATTAAACTTCAGTCTTTAATTGAGACGACATTTGAAGGGACGTGGATTAAACATTCATCAACCATAAGAGAAACTGCCCTGAAATCTCTGGTGTTCAACCCAGTCTCTAATTGTTTTGAAAATCCTGTTCCCCAGTTCAGTATTTCTATACAACGTATATAAAGTGCATACAAAATACATCACTATCTTGACATTAGAGGAGCTTTTTTTCTCAAGTTTGGGAATGTCTAAACTGTGTTTAAAACATTTATATAATTTTCTGCGTTCAGAATGTCCATTAAAAATGGACATTTTGCTTTTAATATAATCAGACATGTCAAGCACTTACCGATTGGAAGTTGGGATTCCGGTCTTTTCAAAAGCGGTTGGTAGGTTTGATCTTCTGTTTGCATTATTTCACACTGACTGGTATTTGCAGATGCTAGTTTAAAAGATATTTAATTATATATATGAATCTAAGCTTTCTACACAATATATAAAATGTATCAACACTTAATTCAGAGTGCAGGTTTTGAATTTTCACACTTTTCGCCATTGAGCTATTCTGTATTTGTTGCAAATAACTACAAAATGTTTAGACTAAATTTACTGTAATAGTTCATACTGTATATGTCATCATATACCACCTGGAGAGTTGTTTTCTTGCAGACGTTCAGAGTAGAGTGAAGGAAACCAATAGAATCAAAGAAGAAAGCTTTTCACAAACAAAAACTGACAAACAACCAATATGCAAAAAAAGATGCACTGTATAAATAAAAAAAAAAGTAAATAAATAATACTGAGATCATGAGTTACATAGTCATTCAAAGTGTCCATTGGTTGTGGAATCAACTCAGAGTTGGCATGAGTGAAATTATCTACCCTGGTTCAGGAGGATATTTAAAATTTTAATTATTTTAACATTTTAATTCTTTCCACATCTTGCTTTGATAATTACTTAAAATGTATATCTGCCTAGAGAATTTTTTTTCTTGATAGAGAGCCAAGTTAATACTAAATGCTCTCTTTTAATATATCAAATTCTGTCCATATCTGAACTTAAGACTTCTTTGTTTTTACACCAAACTATAATTTCTGCCCAGAAAGTAGATTTCCTGCAATTTTGTTACACTAAATATGTGCCGCATTTCTGCAATTAGTAGAAATGCTAAAAATCTGAGTACTGGCAAAATTTATTTCTAAAAAACGTTTGGATTAGTTTTTGCATGTTTTGCTTCAAAAGGAGATTTATGTAAATATCCAATGATGGCTGCTTCCAAACGCTGCAGGTGCCTGGTCATTGCCGCTAAGGATCATGGGAAACATGACTTGACTTCAAAGTAGACCCTTCATTTTCTGCAGTAAATCACAGTGAAGGAAACATCTTCAGCATCAGCACTGGGAGGCGAGGCTGGCTCTTTCAGAGAGTAAAATATTCTTTCCCAGTTAGGACACATCATGCTATGTGTGATTTACACCTGAGTGTAGGGCCTGCTGTTTGTTTTATTGTAAGTGAAAAAAGTTATATAGTACAAATTTGCAACATTTATCAATTAAAAATTAGCTGTCAACACCACAGTGATGTCAAATTGTGTTGAATTACACACAGAAAATGACAACTGAGCTGAAGTTATTTGCATCTTGAATTATTTGATCCGACTTCATGACTAGTGAGACATCTCCATGAAATTTGAACAACTTAAAGGATATTGAAACACTGTTTATGAGCATTTCACACATAAAGCACAGTAAAGGTTTTCAATTAGATATTGAATGGTATTTCATTAGATCTAAAATAATACTTGATAACTCTTCAGTGAAAATGTCTTCACCACCCAAGTCCAGTGAACAGGAAGCAAGTGCTGATTATTGTAATTGAATAGTAAGATGTTAAATGTTTTCATGTCCATTAATGATTGCTTTCCAACATCATGTTAACATTATTTAAATTGTACTAAATATACACAATATTAGCTGAATGTACAATGACTTTGTTTAAAAAAAAACAATAGAACCTGACACACTAAATACATTTTTGAAACCTTCATGGAAAATTGTGAAATAGTGGTGTGCTAGTTATATTTACTATCTATATTAGTAATTTCATCCGGGCTCCTCAGCTGTGGTTGGTAACTCATCTAGGAGAAGGAAAACTCTGATCTCAAACCTCTTGCAACTATATCCACTCATAGGAAGGCTTTGGGAGTAAACCCCGAGGGAAAAATCCAGAGCTGGAGTCCCTAAGGCAGTCCTACATTGAGTTCAATGCTGACTGGCAACTCCTGCGATGGTGCGGGTGCCAGACTGCATCAGTCTCTGCAGTTCCTTCGGGTTCATCAGGTGCGTGGAGAGGGAGAACTTGCTACATGGACAACAGCTTGCTATCCATATTGTACTGCCCGGGCTTGCATATCTAGACAGCTAGGATGCAACATCCATGGTTGACCCTGACCTAAGGAGACCTCATCATCAACGGAGGGAATGCAGTATGAGTATTCAAGTTTATCTAAAAGTCAGAGTACTGGTGAACTTTATCTCTTAAAAAATGTTAAGTTATTTTTTCAAGTTTTGGTTGAAAAGGAAAGCAGATCTATGTATATATCCAATGATGGTTGCCTGCTGACGCTACAGCGACCAGATCCTTGCCACTAGGGATCATGGGAAGTGTGACCCAGCCTTAAAGTATTTTCTTCAATCTGACACAAGAGATTGTGTCTGCTGGTTCAACATATATTCAGGAGAATTATAGAATGTTATCTATTGTTACAGATGGAACAAAACATAATTTAACTGGGAATGTTGGTGTGTATTTTTGTGCCTGAATTACAGGTAATAATAAAGTAATGACTTACTAGTCGGTCCCAGTATAGACAACAGAATTGGGTGCCATCATGTTAGGCTTACAGTGGGTGAATGAAATTATCCATATAAGGTTGTATTTTGTTCCAGTTCCTTTTCAGTTTTGATGAGTCTTATAAGAAGTCATTCTAGTGGTAGATCAGATGTATTGTTGGAGGCTCAAACATTATTTTATATACAAAGTCACAAACAAGAGAAAATCTGCAGATGCTGGAAATCCAAGCAACACACACAGAATGCTGATGGAACGCAGCAGGTCAGGCAGCATCTATAGGAAGATGTACAGTCAACTCATTGGTATTCATTTCCAGTTCCCTGGCTGCTGTCTCCATCCTCATTTGTCTTTGTCTTCCTCTTGCTTTCTTCCCTTCAATCTTTCCCATAATTACCATGCATTCTAGCTCCTCTTTCCTAATCACATGTCCAATGAAGTCATGTTGCCTTTTCATGATCTCAGACATTATTTCTCTTTTTGTGCTTGCTCTGTTCATGACATCATCATTAGATATTCGATTTGTCCACGATATTCTTTGCATCCTCCTCAAAAACCACATCTCTGCTGCTTCAATTTATTTCCTCATGTTACTAGATATTGTCCAACATTCTGAGCTATATAACATAATTAGATAAACGTAACATTTCAGTACTCTGAGGCGTGTTGTCAAGCCTAGTTTAGTGTCGGTCAGTATGCTCTTCATTCTCGTAAAGGTGTCTTTTGCCATCCCTATTCTTCTTTTGAAGTCCATGTCGCACCTGCCATCTGATGTCACCCAGCTTCCTAAGTAGCAAAAGTTCTGTACTTGTTTAATGTCTTCCCCGTTATTCTCAGCCTGAAGATAGGATTCTCCTTCTTTTTGGATATCACCACATAATTTGCCTTTTTGCAATTGATAGATAGACCCATTTTTGCATGTTCTTCAACAACTATATGAATTAAGTTTTGTAGTCCTTCCTTCGTACTTGCAATTAACACAATGTCATCTGCATATCTGAAATTATTGATGTTTTCACCACCAACTTTGATTCCCAAGATGTCTCTTATTTTTTGTAATATTGTTTCACTGTACACACTAAATAAATCAGGGGAGAAAACAAACCCTTTTCTTAAGCCTTTCTTGATTTTCGTAAACTGACTCACTTCTCCATCTGTTCTTACAGCGGCAGTTTGTTCCCAGCACAGATTTCTAATTAGGCAGAGGTCTTTTGAATCTAGATCTAGAGTTTCCTGTAATATTTCAAATAACTTATTGTGCTTCACTTTATCAAATGCTTTTGTGTAGTTGATAAAACAAACAAATCTTTTTGCACTTTCTGAGAGTATCCTTAACATCAATATCGCGTTTGTTGTACCTTTGTCTTTCACAAAACCACATTGTTCTTTACCTATTTCAGCTTGTATCTTACTTTTAGCTCTTGTCATCAAAATTCTTAGAAGCATCTTGGTGATATGACTCATTAAAATTAGGGTAATTGAAGACACTTATGGACCTGGAAAAGTCCAGGTGATAACGCCAGAAATCAAATTGACTTTATTATTATAAACCAAAGACTTAGAAACTGAGTGACTCAATGCAAAACATATCCAGGTGCAGACTGTAATAGTGACCATAACCCAGTAATATCTCATGTAAAAGTAAAACTGAAAAAACTAAAGAAGCAAAAACCCGAACAATCCCTTGACTACTCGTAATTAATTAAAGAAGAAAGCTTAAGACAAAAATTTACAATTGAAGTAAGGAATAGATTTCAAAGTCTAGAAATAAAATCTGGTGAAGATGATAGCAATCATGTAGAAATGAAGTTTAACTCTCTAAAGGACGACTTGGTAGAATCAGCAAAGTCAGTGATTCCTAAAAAAAAGAAAAAAACACTAAGAATAAATGGATGACAGATGAAATCAAAAATCTGATGGAAGAAAGGAGACAGAAGAAAGCAAATCCTATGGAATATAAGTCCTTAGATAAAAAAGTTAAAAGCTGATGTCAAAAAGCCAAAGAGGAATGGTTAAACTAGGAATGTGAGCAACTGGGAAGAATCCCTATTACTGATCCAAAAAGGTTACATCAACAAATCAAGAATATCACTGGTAAAAAGCTCCTCTGTTCTTCAGGTGGATGTTTGAAAGCAAAGGATGGTACCATTATCATGGAAAAAGATGAGATTATGAGCAGATGGACTGTGTATATTGTTATGATACCAGCCCCCTCCTTTGTGAGAATTGCAAGAGCCCTAGTGAAAGGGGGGTCAATGACCCGAGAGAGAGAGCAAGAGAGAGAGAGAGAGACAGGCCGAATGGACACAGGAAATGGAAAGACAGCGACGTGCTGGATACCGCATTCCACTGGGACAAAAGCTGGAGACTGTGGCATTGTTCTCAGGAGACACCTGGGAACTGCAGACGTGCCAACTCGCAGGGACATTGTAAAGCCCTCGGGCAAAGTGGGCTGGTTGAGGGAGAGATTGCATCACCTACAACCTGATTGACACCTGAGATCCCGTGAGGCAGTATAAAGAAGGGTCTGAAAGAGGACGACCCTCAGACGCACCAAGGAGACACCAAGAAGTACGATACCGCTTCCCGTGGGAACGGGAAGCCATTTTGAAGTAAGCCACGTGCGTTAAATTCCGAATGCGGAGTTTGTGGCTAGAACCAACGGAAGATCGCTTTTAACTAACAACGGGGAAGATCGCTCCCCTGATTCCACGGATGTTTTGGGCAAGTTTTTCCGTTTATCTCTCTCTCTCTCCAACACGTGAAACCAAAAGGGAAAAGCCTGCAGACTTCAGAGTGACTCTTTATATTTCCAATTGGACTCAGTATTATACCCTAGACAACGAAAGAGCTTATTTCTGAGTGATTATTAATGTACCTGCGTTTTAGATTGAGTATTGACGCATGTTATCTGAATGTTTGTATTAACCTTAATTTTTGTGCCCCTTTATTAATAAAACTTTTGAAAATAGTACCATTGGACTTCAACTGACATATCTATCTTTGCTGGTAAGTGAAACCAGTTACTGGTTTCATAACAATATTCAGGAATTGTTTGAAGATGATCGAGGCGAAAAACCAGAAATTAAGAAGAACATTGAAGGTCCAAGTATTTTACAATCTGAAGTTCATAATGCAATAACTAAGAAGAAGAAAGGAAAGACAGGAGGTCCTGATGATTTAGTAATAGAACAAATAATCGCCCTTGAAGATTATGGAATTGAAAAACTTACTGATTTAATCAATGACATTTATGAGACTAGAATAATACCAGAAGAGATGAAAAAATCAGTATTTATCACTCTTCATAAGAAACCTGGAGCAATAGAATGTGAATTTCATAGGACCATAAGTTTAATGAGTCATATCACCAAGTTGCCTATTAGTACATTGATACCATACTGTTCAAGAATCTTCAGATGAATGATTTATAATGAGTAGATGGCAAGAGGATTTGTGAACAGCAAAATCAGTTCTAGATTCATCAAATGTGAATCCAAGGCTTCATTATTTACACTTATGTTTGCATTTAATAAACAGAGGATATAAGAATGGCCAGATTTTTTAAAAAAGATTTTTGAAGTAAACTTAGAAAATTTGGTTTCTTAAACAGAGTCTGTTGATGATTGTGAGTATTTAGCTAAAACCTGTTTAAATGACTATGAAATCACTCAGTGTGCACGTGATTTTGTTTCACATTTTTGTTTTTGATCTAAAGTAATGTAGCTACCAGCTGAAATATTAAACTTCAGTCTTTAATTGAGACGACATTTGAAGGGACGTGGATTAAACATTCATCAACCATAAGAGAAACTGCCCTGAAATCTCTGGTGTTCAACCCAGTCTCTAATTGTTTTGAAAATCCTGTTCCCTAGTTCAGTATTTCTATACAACGTATATAAAGTGCATACAAAATACATCACTATCTTGACATTAGAGGAGCTTTTTTTCTCAAGTTTGGGAATGTCTAAACTGTGTTTAAAACATTTATATAATTTTCTGCGTTCAGAATGTCCATTAAAAATGGACATTTTGCTTTTAATATAATCAGACATGTCAAGCACTTACCGATTGGAAGTTGGGATTCCGGTCTTTTCAAAAGCGGTTGGTAGGTTTGATCTTCTGTTTGCATTATTTCACACTGACTGGTATTTGCAGATGCTAGTTTAAAAGATATTTAATTATATATATGAATCTAAGCTTTCTACACAATATATAAAATGTATCAACACTTAATTCAGAGTGCAGGTTTTGAATTTTCACACTTTTCGCCATTGAGCTATTCTGTATTTGTTGCAAATAACTACAAAATGTTTAGACTAAATTTACTGTAATAGTTCATACTGTATATGTCATCATATACCACCTGGAGAGTTGTTTTCTTGCAGACGTTCAGAGTAGAGTGAAGGAAACCAATAGAATCAAAGAAGAAAGCTTTTCACAAACAAAAACTGACAAACAACCAATATGCAAAAAAAGATGCACTGTATAAATAAAAAAAGAAGTAAATAAATAATACTGAGATCATGAGTTACATAGTCATTCAAAGTGTCCATTGGTTGTGGAATCAACTCAGAGTTGGCATGAGTGAAATTATCTACCCTGGTTCAGGAGGATATTTAAAATTTTAATTATTTTAACATTTTAATTCTTTCCACATCTTGCTTTGATAATTACTTAAAATGTATATCTGCCTAGAGAATTATTTTTCTTGATAGAGAGCCAAGTTAATACTAAATGCTCTCTTTTAATATATCAAATTCTGTCCATATCTGAACTTAAGACTTCTTTGTTTTTACACCAAACTATAATTTCTGCCCAGAAATTAGATTTCCTGCAATTTTGTTACACTAAATATGTGCCGCATTTCTGCAATTAGTAGAAATGCTAAAAATTTGAGTACTGGCAAAATTTATTTCTAAAAAACGTTTGGATTAGTTTTTGCATGTTTTGCTTCAAAAGGAGATTTATGTAAATATCCAAAGATGGCTGCTTCCAAACGCTGCGGGTGCCTGGTCATTGCTGCTAGGGATCATGGGAAACATGACTTGACTTCAAAGTAGACCCTTCATTTTCTGCAGTAAATCACAGTGAAGGAAACATCTTCAGCATCAGCACTGGGAGGCGAGGCTGGCTCTTTCAGAGAGTAAAATATTCTTTCCCAGTTAGGACACATCATGCTATGTGTGATTTACACCTGAGTGTAGGGCCTGCTGTTTGTTTTATTGTAAGTGAAAAAAGTTATATAGTACATATTTGCAACATTTATCAATTAAAAATTAGCTGTCAACACCACAGTGATGTCAAATTGTGTTGAATTACACACAGAAAATGACAACTGAGCTGAAGTTATTTGCATCTTGAATTATTTGATCCGACTTCATGACTAGTGAGACATCTCCATGAAATTTGAACAACTTAAAGGATATTGAAACACTGTTTATGAGCATTTCACACATAAAGCACAGTAAAGGTTTTCAATTAGATATTGAATGGTATTTCATTAGATCTAAAATAATACTTGATAACTCTTCAGTGAAAATGTCTTCCCCACCCAATTCCAGTGAACAGGACGCAAGTGCTGATTATTGTAATTGAATAGTAAGATGTTAAATGTTTTCATGTCCATTATTGATTGCTTTCCAACATCATGTTAACATTATTTAAATTGTACTAAACATACACAATATTAGCTGAATGTACAATGACTTTGTTTAAAAAAAACAATAGAACCTGACACACTAAATACATTTTTGAAACCTTCATGGAAAATTGTGAAATAGTGGTGTGCTAGTTATATTTACTATCTATATTAGTAATTTCATCCGGGCTCCTCAGCTGTGGTTGGTAACTCATCTAGGAGAAGGAAAACTCTGATCTCAAACCTCTTGCAACTATATCCACTCATAGGAAGGCTTTGGGAGTAAACCCCGAGGGAAAAATCCAGAGCTGGAGTCCCTAAGGCAGTCCTATATTGAGTTCAATGCTGACTGGCAACTCCTGCGACGGTGCGGGTGCCAGACTGCATCAGTCTCTGCAGTTCCTTCGGGTTCATCAGGTGCGTGGAGAGGGAGAACTTGCTACGTGGACAACAGCTTGCTATCCATATTGTACTGCCCGGGCTTGCATATCTAGACAGCTAGGATGCAACATCCATGGTTGACCCTGACCTAAGGAGACCTCATCATCAACGGAGGGAATGCAGTATGAGTATTCAAGTTTATCTAAAAGTCAGAGTACTGGTGAACTTTATCTCTTAAAAAATGTTAAGTTATTTTTTCAAGTTTTGGTTGAAAAGGAAAGCAGATCTATGTATATATCCAATGATGGTTGCCTGCTGACGCTACAGCGACCAGATCCTTGCCACTAGGGATCATGGGAAGTGTGACCCAGCCTTAAAGTATTTTCTTCAATCTGACACAAGAGATTGTGTCTGCTGGTTCAACATATATTCAGGAGAATTATAGAATGTTATCTATTGTTACAGATGGAACAAAACATAATTTAACTGGGAATGTTGGTGTGTATTTTTGTGCCTGAATTACAGGTAATAATAAAGTAATGACTTACTAGTCGGTACCAGTATAGACAACAGAATTGGGTGCCATCATGTTAGGCTTACAGTGGGTGAATGAAATTATCCATATAAGGTTGTATTTTGTTCCAGTTCCTTTTCAGTTTTGATGAGTCTTATAAGAAGTCATTCTAGTGGTAGATCAGAAGTATTGTTGGAGGCTCAAACATTATTTTATATACAAAGTCACAAACAAGAGAAAATCTGCAGATGCTGGAAATCCAAGCAACACACACAGAATGCTGATGGAACGCAGCAGGTCAGGCAGCATCTATAGGAAGATGTACAGTCAACTCATTGGTATTCATTTCCAGTTCCCTGGCTGCTGTCTCCATCCTCATTTGTCTTTGTCTTCCTCTTGCTTTCTTCCCTTCAATCTTTCCCATAATTACCATGCATTCTAGCTCCTCTTTCCTAATCACATGTCCAATGAAGTCATGTTGCCTTTTCATGATCTCAGACATTATTTCTCTTTTTGTGCTTGCTCTGTTCATGACATCATCATTAGATATTCGATTTGTCCACGATATTCTTTGCATCCTCCTCAAAAACCACATCTCTGCTGCTTCAATTTATTTCCTCATGTTACTAGATATTGTCCAACATTCTGAGCTATATAACATAATTAGATAAACGTAACATTTCAGTACTCTGAGGCGTGTTGTCAAGCCTAGTTTAGTGTCGGTCAGTATGCTCTTCATTCTCGTAAAGGTGTCTTTTGCCATCCCTATTCTTCTTTTGAAGTCCATGTCGCACCTGCCATCTGATGTCACCCAGCTTCCTAAGTAGCAAAAGTTCTGTACTTGTTTAATGTCTTCCCCGTTATTCTCAGCCTGAAGATAGGATTCTCCTTCTTTTTGGATATCACCACATAATTTGCCTTTTTGCAATTGATAGATAGACCCATTTTTGCATGTTCTTCAACAACTATATGAATTAAGTTTTGTAGTCCTTCCTTCGTACTTGCAATTAACACAATGTCATCTGCATATCTGAAATTATTGATGTTTTCACCACCAACTTTGATTCCCAAGATGTCTCTTATTTTTTGTAATATTGTTTCACTGTACACACTAAATAAATCAGGGGAGAAAACAAACCCTTTTCTTAAGCCTTTCTTGATTTTCGTAAACTGACTCACTTCTCCATCTGTTCTTACAGCGGCAGTTTGTTCCCAGCACAGATTTCTAATTAGGCAGAGGTCTTTTGAATCTAGATCTAGAGTTTCCTGTAATATTTCAAATAACTTATTGTGCTTCACTTTATCAAATGCTTTTGTGTAGTTGATAAAACAAACAAATCTTTTTGCACTTTCTGAGAGTATCCTTAACATCAATATCGCGTTTGTTGTACCTTTGTCTTTCACAAAACCACATTGTTCTTTACCTATTTCAGCTTGTATCTTACTTTTAGCTCTTGTCATCAAAATTCTTAGAAGCATCTTGGTGATATGACTCATTAAAATTAGGGTAATTCAAGACACTTATGGACCTGGAAAAGTCCAGGTGATAACGCCAGAAATCAAATTGACTTTATTATTATAAACCAAAGACTTAGAAACTGAGTGACTCAATGCAAAACATATCCAGGTGCAGACTGTAATAGTGACCATAACCCAGTAATATCTCATGTAAAAGTAAAACTGAAAAAACTAAAGAAGCAAAAACCCGAACAATCCCTTGACTACTCGTAATTAATTAAAGAAGAAAGCTTAAGACAAAAATTTACAATTGAAGTAAGGAATAGATTTCAAAGTCTAGAAATAAAATCTGGTGAAGATGATAGCAATCATGTAGAAATGAAGTTTAACTCTCTAAAGGACGACTTGGTAGAATCAGCAAAGTCAGTGATTCCTAAAAAAAAGAAAAAAACACTAAGAATAAATGGATGACAGATGAAATCAAAAATCTGATGGAAGAAAGGAGACAGAAGAAAGCAAATCCTATGGAATATAAGTCCTTAGATAAAAAAGTTAAAAGCTGATGTCAAAAAGCCAAAGAGGAATGGTTAAACTAGGAATGTGAGCAACTGGGAAGAATCCCTATTACTGATCCAAAAAGGTTACATCAACAAATCAAGAATATCACTGGTAAAAAGCTCCTCTGTTCTTCAGGTGGATGTTTGAAAGCAAAGGATGGTACCATTATCATGGAAAAAGATGAGATTATGAGCAGATGGACTGTGTATATTCAGGAATTGTTTGAAGATGATCGAGGCGAAAAACCAGAAATTAAGAAGAACATTGAAGGTCCAAGTATTTTACAATCTGAAGTTCATAATGCAATAACTAAGAAGAAGAAAGGAAAGACAGGAGGTCCTGATGATTTAGTAATAGAACAAATAATCGCCCTTGAAGATTATGGAATTGAAAAACTTACTGATTTAATCAATGACATTTATGAGACTAGAATAATACCAGAAGAGATGAAAAAATCAGTATTTATCACTCTTCATAAGAAACCTGGAGCAATAGAATGTGAATTTCATAGGACCATAAGTTTAATGAGTCATATCACCAAGTTGCCTATTAGTACATTGATACCATACTGTTCAAGAATCTTCAGATGAATGATTTATAATGAGTAGATGGCAAGAGGATTTGTGAACAGCAAAATCAGTTCTAGATTCATCAAATGTGAATCCAAGGCTTCATTATTTACACTTATGTTTGCATTTAATAAACAGAGGATATAAGAATGGCCAGATTTTTTAAAAAAGATTTTTGAAGTAAACTTAGAAAATTTGGTTTCTTAAACAGAGTCTGTTGATGATTGTGAGTATTTAGCTAAAACCTGTTTAAATGACTATGAAATCACTCAGTGTGCACGTGATTTTGTTTCACATTTTTGTTTTTGATCTAAAGTAATGTAGCTACCAGCTGAAATATTAAACTTCAGTCTTTAATTGAGACGACATTTGAAGGGACGTGGATTAAACATTCATCAACCATAAGAGAAACTGCCCTGAAATCTCTGGTGTTCAACCCAGTCTCTAATTGTTTTGAAAATCCTGTTCCCCAGTTCAGTATTTCTATACAACGTATATAAAGTGCATACAAAATACATCACTATCTTGACATTAGAGGAGCTTTTTTTCTCAAGTTTGGGAATGTCTAAACTGTGTTTAAAACATTTATATAATTTTCTGCGTTCAGAATGTCCATTAAAAATGGACATTTTGCTTTTAATATAATCAGACATGTCAAGCACTTACCGATTGGAAGTTGGGATTCCGGTCTTTTCAAAAGCGGTTGGTAGGTTTGATCTTCTGTTTGCATTATTTCACACTGACTGGTATTTGCAGATGCTAGTTTAAAAGATATTTAATTATATATATGAATCTAAGCTTTCTACACAATATATAAAATGTATCAACACTTAATTCAGAGTGCAGGTTTTGAATTTTCACACTTTTCGCCATTGAGCTATTCTGTATTTGATGCAAATAACTACAAAATGTTTAGACTAAATTTACTGTAATAGTTCATACTGTATATGTCATCATATACCACCTGGAGAGTTGTTTTCTTGCAGACGTTCAGAGTAGAGTGAAGGAAACCAATAGAATCAAAGAAGAAAGCTTTTCACAAACAAAAACTGACAAACAACCAATATGCAAAAAAAGATGCACTGTATAAATAAAAAAAGAAGTAAATAAATAATACTGAGATCATGAGTTACATAGTCATTCAAAGTGTCCATTGGTTGTGGAATCAACTCAGAGTTGGCATGAGTGAAATTATCTACCCTGGTTCAGGAGGATATTTAAAATTTTAATTATTTTAACATTTTAATTCTTTCCACATCTTGCTTTGATAATTACTTAAAATGTATATCTGCCTAGAGAATTTTTTTTCTTGATAGAGAGCCAAGTTAATACTAAATGCTCTCTTTTAATATATCAAATTCTGTCCATATCTGAACTTAAGACTTCTTTGTTTTTACACCAAACTATAATTTCTGCCCAGAAATTAGATTTCCTGCAATTTTGTTACACTAAATATGTGCCGCATTTCTGCAATTAGTAGAAATGCTAAAAATCTGAGTACTGGCAAAATTTATTTCTAAAAAACGTTTGGATTAGTTTTTGCATGTTTTGCTTCAAAAGGAGATTTATGTAAATATCCAAAGATGGCTGCTTCCAAACGCTGCGGGTGCCTGGTCATTGCTGCTAGGGATCATGGGAAACATGACTTGACTTCAAAGTAGACCCTTCATTTTCTGCAGTAAATCACAGTGAAGGAAACATCTTCAGCATCAGCACTGGGAGGCGAGGCTGGCTCTTTCAGAGAGTAAAATATTCTTTCCCAGTTAGGACACATCATGCTATGTGTGATTTACACCTGAGTGTAGGGCCTGCTGTTTGTTTTATTGTAAGTGAAAAAAGTTATATAGTACATATTTGCAACATTTATCAATTAAAAATTAGCTGTCAACACCACAGTGATGTCAAATTGTGTTGAATTACACACAGAAAATGACAACTGAGCTGAAGTTATTTGCATCTTGAATTATTTGATCCGACTTCATGACTAGTGAGACATCTCCATGAAATTTGAACAACTTAAAGGATATTGAAACACTGTTTATGAGCATTTCACACATAAAGCACAGTAAAGGTTTTCAATTAGATATTGAATGGTATTTCATTAGATCTAAAATAATACTTGATAACTCTTCAGTGAAAATGTCTTCCCCACCCAATTCCAGTGAACAGGACGCAAGTGCTGATTATTGTAATTGAATAGTAAGATGTTAAATGTTTTCATGTCCATTATTGATTGCTTTCCAACATCATGTTAACATTATTTAAATTGTACTAAACATACACAATATTAGCTGAATGTACAATGACTTTGTTTAAAAAAAACAATAGAACCTGACACACTAAATACATTTTTGAAACCTTCATGGAAAATTGTGAAATAGTGGTGTGCTAGTTATATTTACTATCTATATTAGTAATTTCATCCGGGCTCCTCAGCTGTGGTTGGTAACTCATCTAGGAGAAGGAAAACTCTGATCTCAAACCTCTTGCAACTATATCCACTCATAGGAAGGATTTGGGAGTAAACCCCGAGGGAAAAATCCAGAGCTGGAGTCCCTAAGGCAGTCCTATATTGAGTTCAATGCTGACTGGCAACTCCTGCGACGGTGCGGGTGCCAGACTGCATCAGTCTCTGCAGTTCCTTCGGGTTCATCAGGTGCGTGGAGAGGGAGAACTTGCTACGTGGACAACAGCTTGCTATCCATATTGTACTGCCCGGGCTTGCATATCTAGACAGCTAGGATGCAACATCCATGGTTGACCCTGACCTAAGGAGACCTCATCATCAACGGAGGGAATGCAGTATGAGTATTCAAGTTTATCTAAAAGTCAGAGTACTGGTGAACTTTATCTCTTAAAAAATGTTAAGTTATTTTTTCAAGTTTTGGTTGAAAAGGAAAGCAGATCTATGTATATATCCAATGATGGTTGCCTGCTGACGCTACAGCGACCAGATCCTTGCCACTAGGGATCATGGGAAGTGTGACCCAGCCTTAAAGTATTTTCTTCAATCTGACACAAGAGATTGTGTCTGCTGGTTCAACATATATTCAGGAGAATTATAGAATGTTATCTATTGTTACAGATGGAACAAAACATAATTTAACTGGGAATGTTGGTGTGTATTTTTGTGCCTGAATTACAGGTAATAATAAAGTAATGACTTACTAGTCGGTACCAGTATAGACAACAGAATTGGGTGCCATCATGTTAGGCTTACAGTGGGTGAATGAAATTATCCATATAAGGTTGTATTTTGTTCCAGTTCCTTTTCAGTTTTGATGAGTCTTATAAGAAGTCATTCTAGTGGTAGATCAGAAGTATTGTTGGAGGCTCAAACATTATTTTATATACAAAGTCAGAAACAAGAGAAAATCTGCAGATGCTGGAAATCCAAGCAACACACACAGAATGCTGATGGAACGCAGCAGGTCAGGCAGCATCTATAGGAAGATGTACAGTCAACTCATTGGTATTCATTTCCAGTTCCCTGGCTGCTGTCTCCATCCTCATTTGTCTTTGTCTTCCTCTTGCTTTCTTCCCTTCAATCTTTCCCATAATTACCATGCATTCTAGCTCCTCTTTCCTAATCACATGTCCAATGAAGTCATGTTGCCTTTTCATGATCTCAGACATTATTTCTCTTTTTGTGCTTGCTCTGTTCATGACATCATCATTAGATATTCGATTTGTCCACGATATTCTTTGCATCCTCCTCAAAAACCACATCTCTGCTGCTTCAATTTATTTCCTCATGTTACTAGATATTGTCCAACATTCTGAGCTATATAACATAATTAGATAAACGTAACATTTCAGTACTCTGAGGCGTGTTGTCAAGCCTAGTTTAGTGTCGGTCAGTATGCTCTTCATTCTCGTAAAGGTGTCTTTTGCCATCCCTATTCTTCTTTTGAAGTCCATGTCGCACCTGCCATCTGATGTCACCCAGCTTCCTAAGTAGCAAAAGTTCTGTACTTGTTTAATGTCTTCCCCGTTATTCTCAGCCTGAAGATAGGATTCTCCTTCTTTTTGGATATCACCACATAATTTGCCTTTTTGCAATTGATAGATAGACCCATTTTTGCATGTTCTTCAACAACTATATGAATTAAGTTTTGTAGTCCTTCCTTCGTACTTGCAATTAACACAATGTCATCTGCATATCTGAAATTATTGATGTTTTCACCACCAACTTTGATTCCCAAGATGTCTCTTATTTTTTGTAATATTGTTTCACTGTACACACTAAATAAATCAGGGGAGAAAACAAACCCTTTTCTTAAGCCTTTCTTGATTTTCGTAAACTGACTCACTTCTCCATCTGTTCTTACAGCGGCAGTTTGTTCCCAGCACAGATTTCTAATTAGGCAGAGGTCTTTTGAATCTAGATCTAGAGTTTCCTGTAATATTTCAAATAACTTATTGTGCTTCACTTTATCAAATGCTTTTGTGTAGTTGATAAAACAAACAAATCTTTTTGCACTTTCTGAGAGTATCCTTAACATCAATATCGCGTTTGTTGTACCTTTGTCTTTCACAAAACCACATTGTTCTTTACCTATTTCAGCTTGTATCTTACTTTTAGCTCTTGTCATCAAAATTCTTAGAAGCATCTTGGTGATATGACTCATTAAAATTAGGGTAATTCAAGACACTTATGGACCTGGAAAAGTCCAGGTGATAACGCCAGAAATCAAATTGACTTTATTATTATAAACCAAAGACTTAGAAACTGAGTGACTCAATGCAAAACATATCCAGGTGCAGACTGTAATAGTGACCATAACCCAGTAATATCTCATGTAAAAGTAAAACTGAAAAAACTAAAGAAGCAAAAACCCGAACAATCCCTTGACTACTCGTAATTAATTAAAGAAGAAAGCTTAAGACAAAAATTTACAATTGAAGTAAGGAATAGATTTCAAAGTCTAGAAATAAAATCTGGTGAAGATGATAGCAATCATGTAGAAATGAAGTTTAACTCTCTAAAGGACGACTTGGTAGAATCAGCAAAGTCAGTGATTCCTAAAAAAAAGAAAAAAACACTAAGAATAAATGGATGACAGATGAAATCAAAAATCTGATGGAAGAAAGGAGACAGAAGAAAGCAAATCCTATGGAATATAAGTCCTTAGATAAAAAAGTTAAAAGCTGATGTCAAAAAGCCAAAGAGGAATGGTTAAACTAGGAATGTGAGCAACTGGGAAGAATCCCTATTACTGATCCAAAAAGGTTACATCAACAAATCAAGAATATCACTGGTAAAAAGCTCCTCTGTTCTTCAGGTGGATGTTTGAAAGCAAAGGATGGTACCATTATCATGGAAAAAGATGAGATTATGAGCAGATGGACTGTGTATATTCAGGAATTGTTTGAAGATGATCGAGGCGAAAAACCAGAAATTAAGAAGAACATTGAAGGTCCAAGTATTTTACAATCTGAAGTTCATAATGCAATAACTAAGAAGAAGAAAGGAAAGACAGGAGGTCCTGATGATTTAGTAATAGAACAAATAATCGCCCTTGAAGATTATGGAATTGAAAAACTTACTGATTTAATCAATGACATTTATGAGACTAGAATAATACCAGAAGAGATGAAAAAATCAGTATTTATCACTCTTCATAAGAAACCTGGAGCAATAGAATGTGAATTTCATAGGACCATAAGTTTAATGAGTCATATCACCAAGTTGCCTATTAGTACATTGATACCATACTGTTCAAGAATCTTCAGATGAATGATTTATAATGAGTAGATGGCAAGAGGATTTGTGAACAGCAAAATCAGTTCTAGATTCATCAAATGTGAATCCAAGGCTTCATTATTTACACTTATGTTTGCATTTAATAAACAGAGGATATAAGAATGGCCAGATTTTTTAAAAAAGATTTTTGAAGTAAACTTAGAAAATTTGGTTTCTTAAACAGAGTCTGTTGATGATTGTGAGTATTTAGCTAAAACCTGTTTAAATGACTATGAAATCACTCAGTGTGCACGTGATTTTGTTTCACATTTTTGTTTTTGATCTAAAGTAATGTAGCTACCAGCTGAAATATTAAACTTCAGTCTTTAATTGAGACGACATTTGAAGGGACGTGGATTAAACATTCATCAACCATAAGAGAAACTGCCCTGAAATCTCTGGTGTTCAACCCAGTCTCTAATTGTTTTGAAAATCCTGTTCCCCAGTTCAGTATTTCTATACAACGTATATAAAGTGCATACAAAATACATCACTATCTTGACATTAGAGGAGCTTTTTTTCTCAAGTTTGGGAATGTCTAAACTGTGTTTAAAACATTTATATAATTTTCTGCGTTCAGAATGTCCATTAAAAATGGACATTTTGCTTTTAATATAATCAGACATGTCAAGCACTTACCGATTGGAAGTTGGGATTCCGGTCTTTTCAAAAGCGGTTGGTAGGTTTGATCTTCTGTTTGCATTATTTCACACTGACTGGTATTTGCAGATGCTAGTTTAAAAGATATTTAATTATATATATGAATCTAAGCTTTCTACACAATATATAAAATGTATCAACACTTAATTCAGAGTGCAGGTTTTGAATTTTCACACTTTTCGCCATTGAGCTATTCTGTATTTGATGCAAATAACTACAAAATGTTTAGACTAAATTTACTGTAATAGTTCATACTGTATATGTCATCATATACCACCTGGAGAGTTGTTTTCTTGCAGACGTTCAGAGTAGAGTGAAGGAAACCAATAGAATCAAAGAAGAAAGCTTTTCACAAACAAAAACTGACAAACAACCAATATGCAAAAAAAGATGCACTGTATAAATAAAAAAAGAAGTAAATAAATAATACTGAGATCATGAGTTACATAGTCATTCAAAGTGTCCATTGGTTGTGGAATCAACTCAGAGTTGGCATGAGTGAAATTATCTACCCTGGTTCAGGAGGATATTTAAAATTTTAATTATTTTAACATTTTAATTCTTTCCACATCTTGCTTTGATAATTACTTAAAATGTATATCTGCCTAGAGAATTTTTTTTCTTGATAGAGAGCCAAGTTAATACTAAATGCTCTCTTTTAATATATCAAATTCTGTCCATATCTGAACTTAAGACTTCTTTGTTTTTACACCAAACTATAATTTCTGCCCAGAAATTAGATTTCCTGCAATTTTGTTACACTAAATATGTGCCGCATTTCTGCAATTAGTAGAAATGCTAAAAATCTGAGTACTGGCAAAATTTATTTCTAAAAAACGTTTGGATTAGTTTTTGCATGTTTTGCTTCAAAAGGAGATTTATGTAAATATCCAAAGATGGCTGCTTCCAAACGCTGCGGGTGCCTGGTCATTGCTGCTAGGGATCATGGGAAACATGACTTGACTTCAAAGTAGACCCTTCATTTTCTGCAGTAAATCACAGTGAAGGAAACATCTTCAGCATCAGCACTGGGAGGCGAGGCTGGCTCTTTCAGAGAGTAAAATATTCTTTCCCAGTTAGGACACATCATGCTATGTGTGATTTACACCTGAGTGTAGGGCCTGCTGTTTGTTTTATTGTAAGTGAAAAAAGTTATATAGTACATATTTGCAACATTTATCAATTAAAAATTAGCTGTCAACACCACAGTGATGTCAAATTGTGTTGAATTACACACAGAAAATGACAACTGAGCTGAAGTTATTTGCATCTTGAATTATTTGATCCGACTTCATGACTAGTGAGACATCTCCATGAAATTTGAACAACTTAAAGGATATTGAAACACTGTTTATGAGCATTTCACACATAAAGCACAGTAAAGGTTTTCAATTAGATATTGAATGGTATTTCATTAGATCTAAAATAATACTTGATAACTCTTCAGTGAAAATGTCTTCCCCACCCAATTCCAGTGAACAGGACGCAAGTGCTGATTATTGTAATTGAATAGTAAGATGTTAAATGTTTTCATGTCCATTATTGATTGCTTTCCAACATCATGTTAACATTATTTAAATTGTACTAAACATACACAATATTAGCTGAATGTACAATGACTTTGTTTAAAAAAAACAATAGAACCTGACACACTAAATACATTTTTGAAACCTTCATGGAAAATTGTGAAATAGTGGTGTGCTAGTTATATTTACTATCTATATTAGTAATTTCATCCGGGCTCCTCAGCTGTGGTTGGTAACTCATCTAGGAGAAGGAAAACTCTGATCTCAAACCTCTTGCAACTATATCCACTCATAGGAAGGATTTGGGAGTAAACCCCGAGGGAAAAATCCAGAGCTGGAGTCCCTAAGGCAGTCCTATATTGAGTTCAATGCTGACTGGCAACTCCTGCGACGGTGCGGGTGCCAGACTGCATCAGTCTCTGCAGTTCCTTCGGGTTCATCAGGTGCGTGGAGAGGGAGAACTTGCTACGTGGACAACAGCTTGCTATCCATATTGTACTGCCCGGGCTTGCATATCTAGACAGCTAGGATGCAACATCCATGGTTGACCCTGACCTAAGGAGACCTCATCATCAACGGAGGGAATGCAGTATGAGTATTCAAGTTTATCTAAAAGTCAGAGTACTGGTGAACTTTATCTCTTAAAAAATGTTAAGTTATTTTTTCAAGTTTTGGTTGAAAAGGAAAGCAGATCTATGTATATATCCAATGATGGTTGCCTGCTGACGCTACAGCGACCAGATCCTTGCCACTAGGGATCATGGGAAGTGTGACCCAGCCTTAAAGTATTTTCTTCAATCTGACACAAGAGATTGTGTCTGCTGGTTCAACATATATTCAGGAGAATTATAGAATGTTATCTATTGTTACAGATGGAACAAAACATAATTTAACTGGGAATGTTGGTGTGTATTTTTGTGCCTGAATTACAGGTAATAATAAAGTAATGACTTACTAGTCGGTACCAGTATAGACAACAGAATTGGGTGCCATCATGTTAGGCTTACAGTGGGTGAATGAAATTATCCATATAAGGTTGTATTTTGTTCCAGTTCCTTTTCAGTTTTGATGAGTCTTATAAGAAGTCATTCTAGTGGTAGATCAGAAGTATTGTTGGAGGCTCAAACATTATTTTATATACAAAGTCAGAAACAAGAGAAAATCTGCAGATGCTGGAAATCCAAGCAACACACACAGAATGCTGATGGAACGCAGCAGGTCAGGCAGCATCTATAGGAAGATGTACAGTCAACTCATTGGTATTCATTTCCAGTTCCCTGGCTGCTGTCTCCATCCTCATTTGTCTTTGTCTTCCTCTTGCTTTCTTCCCTTCAATCTTTCCCATAATTACCATGCATTCTAGCTCCTCTTTCCTAATCACATGTCCAATGAAGTCATGTTGCCTTTTCATGATCTCAGACATTATTTCTCTTTTTGTGCTTGCTCTGTTCATGACATCATCATTAGATATTCGATTTGTCCACGATATTCTTTGCATCCTCCTCAAAAACCACATCTCTGCTGCTTCAATTTATTTCCTCATGTTACTAGATATTGTCCAACATTCTGAGCTATATAACATAATTAGATAAACGTAACATTTCAGTACTCTGAGGCGTGTTGTCAAGCCTAGTTTAGTGTCGGTCAGTATGCTCTTCATTCTCGTAAAGGTGTCTTTTGCCATCCCTATTCTTCTTTTGAAGTCCATGTCGCACCTGCCATCTGATGTCACCCAGCTTCCTAAGTAGCAAAAGTTCTGTACTTGTTTAATGTCTTCCCCGTTATTCTCAGCCTGAAGATAGGATTCTCCTTCTTTTTGGATATCACCACATAATTTGCCTTTTTGCAATTGATAGATAGACCCATTTTTGCATGTTCTTCAACAACTATATGAATTAAGTTTTGTAGTCCTTCCTTCGTACTTGCAATTAACACAATGTCATCTGCATATCTGAAATTATTGATGTTTTCACCACCAACTTTGATTCCCAAGATGTCTCTTATTTTTTGTAATATTGTTTCACTGTACACACTAAATAAATCAGGGGAGAAAACAAACCCTTTTCTTAAGCCTTTCTTGATTTTCGTAAACTGACTCACTTCTCCATCTGTTCTTACAGCGGCAGTTTGTTCCCAGCACAGATTTCTAATTAGGCAGAGGTCTTTTGAATCTAGATCTAGAGTTTCCTGTAATATTTCAAATAACTTATTGTGCTTCACTTTATCAAATGCTTTTGTGTAGTTGATAAAACAAACAAATCTTTTTGCACTTTCTGAGAGTATCCTTAACATCAATATCGCGTTTGTTGTACCTTTGTCTTTCACAAAACCACATTGTTCTTTACCTATTTCAGCTTGTATCTTACTTTTAGCTCTTGTCATCAAAATTCTTAGAAGCATCTTGGTGATATGACTCATTAAAATTAGGGTAATTGAAGACACTTATGGACCTGGAAAAGTCCAGGTGATAACGCCAGAAATCAAATTGACTTTATTATTATAAACCAAAGACTTAGAAACTGAGTGACTCAATGCAAAACATATCCAGGTGCAGACTGTAATAGTGACCATAACCCAGTAATATCTCATGTAAAAGTAAAACTGAAAAAACTAAAGAAGCAAAAACCCGAACAATCCCTTGACTACTCGTAATTAATTAAAGAAGAAAGCTTAAGACAAAAATTTACAATTGAAGTAAGGAATAGATTTCAAAGTCTAGAAATAAAATCTGGTGAAGATGATAGCAATCATGTAGAAATGAAGTTTAACTCTCTAAAGGACGACTTGGTAGAATCAGCAAAGTCAGTGATTCCTAAAAAAAAGAAAAAAACACTAAGAATAAATGGATGACAGATGAAATCAAAAATCTGATGGAAGAAAGGAGACAGAAGAAAGCAAATCCTATGGAATATAAGTCCTTAGATAAAAAAGTTAAAAGCTGATGTCAAAAAGCCAAAGAGGAATGGTTAAACTAGGAATGTGAGCAACTGGGAAGAATCCCTATTACTGATCCAAAAAGGTTACATCAACAAATCAAGAATATCACTGGTAAAAAGCTCCTCTGTTCTTCAGGTGGATGTTTGAAAGCAAAGGATGGTACCATTATCATGGAAAAAGATGAGATTATGAGCAGATGGACTGTGTATATTCAGGAATTGTTTGAAGATGATCGAGGCGAAAAACCAGAAATTAAGAAGAACATTGAAGGTCCAAGTATTTTACAATCTGAAGTTCATAATGCAATAACTAAGAAGAAGAAAGGAAAGACAGGAGGTCCTGATGATTTAGTAATAGAACAAATAATCGCCCTTGAAGATTATGGAATTGAAAAACTTACTGATTTAATCAATGACATTTATGAGACTAGAATAATACCAGAAGAGATGAAAAAATCAGTATTTATCACTCTTCATAAGAAACCTGGAGCAATAGAATGTGAATTTCATAGGACCATAAGTTTAATGAGTCATATCACCAAGTTGCCTATTAGTACATTGATACCATACTGTTCAAGAATCTTCAGATGAATGATTTATAATGAGTAGATGGCAAGAGGATTTGTGAACAGCAAAATCAGTTCTAGATTCATCAAATGTGAATCCAAGGCTTCATTATTTACACTTATGTTTGCATTTAATAAACAGAGGATATAAGAATGGCCAGATTTTTTAAAAAAGATTTTTGAAGTAAACTTAGAAAATTTGGTTTCTTAAACAGAGTCTGTTGATGATTGTGAGTATTTAGCTAAAACCTGTTTAAATGACTATGAAATCACTCAGTGTGCACGTGATTTTGTTTCACATTTTTGTTTTTGATCTAAAGTAATGTAGCTACCAGCTGAAATATTAAACTTCAGTCTTTAATTGAGACGACATTTGAAGGGACGTGGATTAAACATTCATCAACCATAAGAGAAACTGCCCTGAAATCTCTGGTGTTCAACCCAGTCTCTAATTGTTTTGAAAATCCTGTTCCCCAGTTCAGTATTTCTATACAACGTATATAAAGTGCATACAAAATACATCACTATCTTGACATTAGAGGAGCTTTTTTTCTCAAGTTTGGGAATGTCTAAACTGTGTTTAAAACATTTATATAATTTTCTGCGTTCAGAATGTCCATTAAAAATGGACATTTTGCTTTTAATATAATCAGACATGTCAAGCACTTACCGATTGGAAGTTGGGATTCCGGTCTTTTCAAAAGCGGTTGGTAGGTTTGATCTTCTGTTTGCATTATTTCACACTGACTGGTATTTGCAGATGCTAGTTTAAAAGATATTTAATTATATATATGAATCTAAGCTTTCTACACAATATATAAAATGTATCAACACTTAATTCAGAGTGCAGGTTTTGAATTTTCACACTTTTCGCCATTGAGCTATTCTGTATTTGATGCAAATAACTACAAAATGTTTAGACTAAATTTACTGTAATAGTTCATACTGTATATGTCATCATATACCACCTGGAGAGTTGTTTTCTTGCAGACGTTCAGAGTAGAGTGAAGGAAACCAATAGAATCAAAGAAGAAAGCTTTTCACAAACAAAAACTGACAAACAACCAATATGCAAAAAAAGATGCACTGTATAAATAAAAAAAGAAGTAAATAAATAATACTGAGATCATGAGTTACATAGTCATTCAAAGTGTCCATTGGTTGTGGAATCAACTCAGAGTTGGCATGAGTGAAATTATCTACCCTGGTTCAGGAGGATATTTAAAATTTTAATTATTTTAACATTTTAATTCTTTCCACATCTTGCTTTGATAATTACTTAAAATGTATATCTGCCTAGAGAATTATTTTTCTTGATAGAGAGCCAAGTTAATACTAAATGCTCTCTTTTAATATATCAAATTCTGTCCATATCTGAACTTAAGACTTCTTTGTTTTTACACCAAACTATAATTTCTGCCCAGAAATTAGATTTCCTGCAATTTTGTTACACTAAATATGTGCCGCATTTCTGCAATTAGTAGAAATGCTAAAAATCTGAGTACTGGCAAAATTTATTTCTAAAAAACGTTTGGATTAGTTTTTGCATGTTTTGCTTCAAAAGGAGATTTATGTAAATATCCAATGATGGCTGCTTCCAAACGCTGCAGGTGCCTGGTCATTGCCGCTAAGGATCATGGGAAACATGACTTGACTTCAAAGTAGACCCTTCATTTTCTGCAGTAAATCACAGTGAAGGAAACATCTTCAGCATCAGCACTGGGAGGCGAGGCTGGCTCTTTCAGAGAGTAAAATATTCTTTCCCAGTTAGGACACATCATGCTATGTGTGATTTACACCTGAGTGTAGGGCCTGCTGTTTGTTTTATTGTAAGTGAAAAAAGTTATATAGTACAAATTTGCAACATTTATCAATTAAAAATTAGCTGTCAACACCACAGTGATGTCAAATTGTGTTGAATTACACACAGAAAATGACAACTGAGCTGAAGTTATTTGCATCTTGAATTATTTGATCCGACTTCATGACTAGTGAGACATCTCCATGAAATTTGAACAACTTAAAGGATATTGAAACACTGTTTATGAGCATTTCACACATAAAGCACAGTAAAGGTTTTCAATTAGATATTGAATGGTATTTCATTAGATCTAAAATAATACTTGATAACTCTTCAGTGAAAATGTCTTCACCACCCAAGTCCAGTGAACAGGAAGCAAGTGCTGATTATTGTAATTGAATAGTAAGATGTTAAATGTTTTCATGTCCATTAATGATTGCTTTCCAACATCATGTTAACATTATTTAAATTGTACTAAATATACACAATATTAGCTGAATGTACAATGACTTTGTTTAAAAAAAAACAATAGAACCTGACAAACTAAATACATTTTTGAAACCTTCATGGAAAATTGTGAAATAGTGGTGTGCTAGTTATATTTACTATCTATATTAGTAATTTCATCCGGGCTCCTCAGCTGTGGTTGGTAACTCATCTAGGAGAAGGAAAACTCTGATCTCAAACCTCTTGCAACTATATCCACTCATAGGAAGGCTTTGGGAGTAAACCCCGAGGGAAAAATCCAGAGCTGGAGTCCCTAAGGCAGTCCTACATTGAGTTCAATGCTGACTGGCAACTCCTGCGATGGTGCGGGTGCCAGACTGCATCAGTCTCTGCAGTTCCTTCGGGTTCATCAGGTGCGTGGAGAGGGAGAACTTGCTACATGGACAACAGCTTGCTATCCATATTGTACTGCCCGGGCTTGCATATCTAGACAGCTAGGATGCAACATCCATGGTTGACCCTGACCTAAGGAGACCTCATCATCAACGGAGGGAATGCAGTATGAGTATTCAAGTTTATCTAAAAGTCAGAGTACTGGTGAACTTTATCTCTTAAAAAATGTTAAGTTATTTTTTCAAGTTTTGGTTGAAAAGGAAAGCAGATCTATGTATATATCCAATGATGGTTGCCTGCTGACGCTACAGCGACCAGATCCTTGCCACTAGGGATCATGGGAAGTGTGACCCAGCCTTAAAGTATTTTCTTCAATCTGACACAAGAGATTGTGTCTGCTGGTTCAACATATATTCAGGAGAATTATAGAATGTTATCTATTGTTACAGATGGAACAAAACATAATTTAACTGGGAATGTTGGTGTGTATTTTTGTGCCTGAATTACAGGTAATAATAAAGTAATGACTTACTAGTCGGTCCCAGTATAGACAACAGAATTGGGTGCCATCATGTTAGGCTTACAGAGGGTGAATGAAATTATCCATAAAAGGTTGTATTTTGTTCCAGTTCCTTTTCAGTTTTGATGAGTCTTATAAGAAGTCATTCTAGTGGTAGATCAGAAGTATTGTTGGAGGCTCAGACATTATTTTATATACAAAGTCACAAACAAGAGAAAATCTGCAGATGCTGGAAATCCAAGCAACACACACAAAATGCTGATGGAACGCAGCAGGTCAGGCAGCATCTATAGGAAGATGTACAGTCAACTCATTGGTATTCATTTCCAGTTCCCTGGCTGCTGTCTCCATCCTCATTTGTCTTTGTCTTCCTCTTGCTTTCTTCCCTTCAATCTTTCCCATAATTACCATGCATTCTAGCTCCTCTTTCCTAATCACATGTCCAATGAAGTCACGTTGCCTTTTCATGATCTCAGACATTATTTCTCTTTTTGTGCTTGCTCTGTTCATGACATCATCATTAGATATTCGATTTGTCCACGATATTCTTTGCATCCTCCTCAAAAACCACATCTCTGCTGCTTCAATTTATTTCCTCATGTTACTAGATATTGTCCAACATTCTGAGCTATATAACATAATTAGATAAACGTAACATTTCAGTACTCTGAGGCGTGTTGTCAAGCCTAGTTTAGTGTCGGTCAGTATGCTCTTCATTCTCGTAAAGGTGTCTTTTGCCATCCCTATTCTTCTTTTGAAGTCCATGTCGCACCTGCCATCTGTTGTCACCCAGCTTCCTAAGTAGCAAAAGTTCTGTACTTGTTTAATGTCTTCCCCGTTATTCTCAGCCTGAAGATAGGATTCTCCTTCTTTTTGGATATCACCATACAATTTGCCTTTTTGCAATTGATAGATAGACCCATTTTTGCATGTTCTTCAACAACTATATGAATTAAGTTTTGTAGTCCTTCCTTTGTACTTGCAATTATCACAATGTCATCTGCATATCTGAAATTATTGATGTTTTCACCACCAACTTTGATTCCCAAGATGTCTCTTATTTTTTGTAATATTGTTTCACTGAACACACTAAATAAATCAGGGGAGAAAACAAACCCTTTTCTTAAGCCTTTCTTGATTTTCGTAAACTGACTCACTTCTCCATCTGTTCTTACAGCGGCAGTTTGTTCCCAGCACAGATTTCTAATTAGGCAGAGGTCTTTTGAATCTAGATCTAGAGTTTCCTGTAATATTTCAAATAACTTATTGTGCTTCACTTTATCAAATGCTTTTGTGTAGTTGATAAAACAAACAAATCTTTTTGCACTTTCTGAGAGTATCCTTAACATCAATATCGCGTTTGTTGTACCTTTGTCTTTCACAAAACCACATTGTTCTTTACCTATTTCAGCTTGTATCTTACTTTTAGCTCTTGTCATCAAAATTCTTAGAAGCATCTTGGTGATATGACTCATTAAAATTAGGGTAATTGAAGACACTTATGGACCTGGAAAAGTCCAGGTGATAACGCCAGAAATCAAATTGACTTTATTATTATAAACCAAAGACTTAGAAACTGAGTGACTCAATGCAAAACATATCCAGGTGCAGACTGTAATAGTGACCATAACCCAGTAATATCTCATGTAAAAGTAAAACTGAAAAAACTAAAGAAGCAAAAACCCGAACAATCCCTTGACTACTCGTAATTAATTAAAGAAGAAAGCTTAAGACAAAAATTTACAATTGAAGTAAGGAATAGATTTCAAAGTCTAGAAATAAAATCTGGTGAAGATGATAGCAATCATGTAGAAATGAAGTTTAACTCTCTAAAGGACGACTTGGTAGAATCAGCAAAGTCAGTGATTCCTAAAAAAAAGAAAAAAACACTAAGAATAAATGGATGACAGATGAAATCAAAAATCTGATGGAAGAAAGGAGACAGAAGAAAGCAAATCCTATGGAATATAAGTCCTTAGATAAAAAAGTTAAAAGCTGATGTCAAAAAGCCAAAGAGGAATGGTTAAACTAGGAATGTGAGCAGCTGGGAAGAATCCCTATTACTGATCCAAAAAGGTTACATCAACAAATCAAGAATATCACTGGTAAAAAGCTCCTCTGTTCTTCAGGTGGATGTTTGAAAGCAAAGGATGGTACCATTATCATGGAAAAAGATGAGATTATGAGCAGATGGACTGTGTATATTCAGGAATTGTTTGAAGATGATCGAGGCGAAAAACCAGAAATTAAGAAGAACATTGAAGGTCCAAGTATTTTACAATCTGAAGTTCATAATGCAATAACTAAGAAGAAGAAAGGAAAGACAGGAGGTCTTGATGATTTAGTAATAGAACAAATAATCGCCCTTGAAGATTATGGAATTGAAAAACTTACTGATTTAATCAATGACATTTATGAGACTAGAATAATACCAGAAGAGATGAAAAAATCAGTATTTATCACTCTTCATAAGAAACCTGGAGCAATAGAATGTGAATTTCATAGGACCATAAGTTTAATGAGTCATATCACCAAGTTGCCTATTAGTACATTGATACCATACTGTTCAAGAATCTTCAGATGAATGATTTATAATGAGTAGATGGCAAGAGGATTTGTGAACAGCAAAATCAGTTCTAGATTCATCAAATGTGAATCCAAGGCTTCATTATTTACACTTATGTTTGCATTTAATAAACAGAGGATATAAGAATGGCCAGATTTTTTAAAAAAGATTTTTGAAGTAAACTTAGAAAATTTGGTTTCTTAAACAGAGTCTGTTGATGATTGTGAGTATTTAGCTAAAACCTGTTTAAATGACTATGAAATCACTCAGTGTGCACGTAATTTTGTTTCACATTTTTGTTTTTGAACTAAAGTAATGTAGCTACCAGCTGAAATATTAAACTTCAGTCTTTAATTCAGATGACATTTGAAGGGACGTGGATTAAACATTCATCAACCATAAGAGAAACTGACCTGAAATCTCTGGTGTTCAACCCAGTCTCTAATTGTTTTGAAAATCCTGTTCCCCAGTTCAGTATTTCTATACAACGTATATAAAGTGCATACAAAATACATCACTATCTTGACATTAGAGGAGCTTTTTTTCTCAAGTTTGGGAATGTCTAAACTGTGTTTAAAACATTTATATAATTTTCTGCGTTCAGAATGTCCATTAAAAATGGACAATTTGCTTTTAATATAATCAGACATGTCAATCACTTACCGATTGAAAGTTGGGATTCCTGTCTTTTCAAAAGCGGTTGGTAGGTTTGATCTTCTGTTTGCATTATTTCACACTGACTGGTATTTGCAGATGCTAGTTTAAAAGATATTTAATTATATATATGAATCTAAGCTTTCTACACAATATATAAAATGTATCAACACTTAATTCAGAGTGCAGGTTTTGAATTTTCACACTTTTCGCCATTGAGCTATTCTGTATTTGTTGCAAATAACTACAAAATGTTTAGACTAAATTTACTGTAATAGTTCATACTGTATATGTCATCATATACCACCTGGAGAGTTCTTTTCTTGCAGACGTTCAGAGTAGAGTGAAGGAAACCAATAGAATCAAAGAAGAAAGCTTTTCACAAACAAAAACTGACAAACAACCAATATGCAAAAAAAGATGCACTGTATAAATAAAAAAAGAAGTAAATAAATAATACTGAGATCATGAGTTACATAGTCATTCAAAGTGTCCATTGGTTGTGGAATCAACTCAGAGTTGGCATGAGTGAAATTATCTACCCTGGTTCAGGAGGATATTTAAAATTTTAATTATTTTAACATTTTAATTCTTTCCACATCTTGCTTTGATAATTACTTAAAATGTATATCTGCCTAGAGAATTATTTTTCTTGATAGAGAGCCAAGTTAATACTAAATGCTCTCTTTTAATATATCAAATTCTGTCCATATCTGAACTTAAGACTTCTTTGTTTTTACACCAAACTATAATTTCTGCCCAGAAATTAGATTTCCTGCAATTTTGTTACACTAAATATGTGCCGCATTTCTGCAATTAGTAGAAATGCTAAAAATCTGAGTACTGGCAAAATTTATTTCTAAAAAACGTTTGGATTAGTTTTTGCATGTTTTGCTTCAAAAGGAGATTTATGTAAATATCCAATGATGGCTGCTTCCAAACGCTGCAGGTGCCTGGTCATTGCCGCTAAGGATCATGGGAAACATGACTTGACTTCAAAGTAGACCCTTCATTTTCTGCAGTAAATCACAGTGAAGGAAACATCTTCAGCATCAGCACTGGGAGGCGAGGCTGGCTCTTTCAGAGAGTAAAATATTCTTTCCCAGTTAGGACACATCATGCTATGTGTGATTTACACCTGAGTGTAGGGCCTGCTGTTTGTTTTATTGTAAGTGAAAAAAGTTATATAGTACAAATTTGCAACATTTATCAATTAAAAATTAGCTGTCAACACCACAGTGATGTCAAATTGTGTTGAATTACACACAGAAAATGACAACTGAGCTGAAGTTATTTGCATCTTGAATTATTTGATCCGACTTCATGACTAGTGAGACATCTCCATGAAATTTGAACAACTTAAAGGATATTGAAACACTGTTTATGAGCATTTCACACATAAAGCACAGTAAAGGTTTTCAATTAGATATTGAATGGTATTTCATTAGATCTAAAATAATACTTGATAACTCTTCAGTGAAAATGTCTTCACCACCCAAGTCCAGTGAACAGGAAGCAAGTGCTGATTATTGTAATTGAATAGTAAGATGTTAAATGTTTTCATGTCCATTAATGATTGCTTTCCAACATCATGTTAACATTATTTAAATTGTACTAAATATACACAATATTAGCTGAATGTACAATGACTTTGTTTAAAAAAAACAATAGAACCTGACACACTAAATACATTTTTGAAACCTTCATGGAAAATTGTGAAATAGTGGTGTGCTAGTTATATTTACTATCTATATTAGTAATTTCATCCGGGCTCCTCAGCTGTGGTTGGTAACTCATCTAGGAGAAGGAAAACTCTGATCTCAAACCTCTTGCAACTATATCCACTCATAGGAAGGCTTTGGGAGTAAACCCCGAGGGAAAAATCCAGAGCTGGAGTCCCTAAGGCAGTCCTACATTGAGTTCAATGCTGACTGGCAACTCCTGCGATGGTGCGGGTGCCAGACTGCATCAGTCTCTGCAGTTCCTTCGGGTTCATCAGGTGCGTGGAGAGGGAGAACTTGCTACGTGGACAACAGCTTGCTATCCATATTGTACTGCCCGGGCTTGCATATCTAGACAGCTAGGATGCAACATCCATGGTTGACCCTGACCTAAGGAGACCTCATCATCAACGGAGGGAATGCAGTATGAGTATTCAAGTTTATCTAAAAGTCAGAGTACTGGTGAACTTTATCTCTTAAAAAATGTTAAGTTATTTTTTCAAGTTTTGGTTGAAAAGGAAAGCAGATCTATGTATATATCCAATGATGGTTGCCTGCTGACGCTACAGCGACCAGATCCTTGCCACTAGGGATCATGGGAAGTGTGACCCAGCCTTAAAGTATTTTCTTCAATCTGACACAAGAGATTGTGTCTGCTGGTTCAACATATATTCAGGAGAATTATAGAATGTTATCTATTGTTACAGATGGAACAAAACATAATTTAACTGGGAATGTTGGTGTGTATTTTTGTGCCTGAATTACAGGTAATAATAAAGTAATGACTTACTAGTCGGTCCCAGTATAGACAACAGAATTGGGTGCCATCATGTTAGGCTTACAGTGGGAGAATGAAATTATCCATATAAGGTTGTATTTTGTTCCAGTTCCTTTTCAGTTTTGATGAGTCTTATAAGAAGTCATTCTAGTGGTAGATCAGAAGTATTGTTGGAGGCTCAGACATTATTTTATATACAAAGTCACAAACAAGAGAAAATCTGCAGATGCTGGAAATCCAAGCAACACACACAAAATGCTGATGGAACGCAGCAGGTCAGGCAGCATCTATAGGAAGATGTACAGTCAACTCATTGGTATTCATTTCCAGTTCCCTGGCTGCTGTCTCCATCCTCATTTGTCTTTGTCTTCCTCTTGCTTTCTTCCCTTCAATCTTTCCCATAATTACCATGCATTCTAGCTCCTCTTTCCTAATCACATGTCCAATGAAGTCACGTTGCCTTTTCATGATCTCAGACATTATTTCTCTTTTTGTGCTTGCTCTGTTCATGACATCATCATTAGATATTCGATTTGTCCACGATATTCTTTGCATCCTCCTCAAAAACCACATCTCTGCTGCTTCAATTTATTTCCTCATGTTACTAGATATTGTCCAACATTCTGAGCTATATAACATAATTAGATAAACGTAACATTTCAGTACTCTGAGGCGTGTTGTCAAGCCTAGTTTAGTGTCGGTCAGTATGCTCTTCATTCTCGTAAAGGTGTCTTTTGCCATCCCTATTCTTCTTTTGAAGTCCATGTCGCACCTGCCATCTGTTGTCACCCAGCTTCCTAAGTAGCAAAAGTTCTGTACTTGTTTAATGTCTTCCCCGTTATTCTCAGCCTGAAGATAGGATTCTCCTTCTTTTTGGATATCACCATACAATTTGCCTTTTTGCAATTGATAGATAGACCCATTTTTGCATGTTCTTCAACAACTATATGAATTAAGTTTTGTAGTCCTTCCTTTGTACTTGCAATTATCACAATGTCATCTGCATATCTGAAATTATTGATGTTTTCACCACCAACTTTTATTCCCAAGATGTCTCTTATTTTTTGTAATATTGTTTCACTGAACACACTAAATAAATCAGGGGAGAAAACAAACCATTTTCTTAAGCCTTTCTTGATTTTCGTAAACTGACTCACTTCTCCATCTGTTCTTACAGCGGCAGTTTGTTCCCAGCACAGATTTCTAATTAGGCAGAGGTCTTTTGAATCTAGATCTAGAGTTTCCTGTAATATTTCAAATAACTTATTGTGCTTCACTTTATCAAATGCTTTTGTGTAGTTGATAAAACAAACAAATCTTTTTGCACTTTCTGAGAGTATCCTTAACATCAATATCGCGTTTGTTGTACCTTTGTCTTTCACAAAACCACATTGTTCTTTACCTATTTCAGCTTGTATCTTACTTTTAGCTCTTGTCATCAAAATTCTTAGAAGCATCTTGGTGATATGACTCATTAAAATTAGGGTAATTGAAGACACTTATGGACCTGGAAAAGTCCAGGTGATAACGCCAGAAATCAAATTGACTTTATTATTATAAACCAAAGACTTAGAAACTGAGTGACTCAATGCAAAACATATCCAGGTGCAGACTGTAATAGTGACCATAACCCAGTAATATCTCATGTAAAAGTAAAACTGAAAAAACTAAAGAAGCAAAAACCCGAACAATCCCTTGACTACTCGTAATTAATTAAAGAAGAAAGCTTAAGACAAAAATTTACAATTGAAGTAAGGAATAGATTTCAAAGTCTAGAAATAAAATCTGGTGAAGATGATAGCAATCATGTAGAAATGAAGTTTAACTCTCTAAAGGACGACTTGGTAGAATCAGCAAAGTCAGTGATTCCTAAAAAAAAGAAAAAAACACTAAGAATAAATGGATGACAGATGAAATCAAAAATCTGATGGAAGAAAGGAGACAGAAGAAAGCAAATCCTATGGAATATAAGTCCTTAGATAAAAAAGTTAAAAGCTGATGTCAAAAAGCCAAAGAGGAATGGTTAAACTAGGAATGTGAGCAACTGGGAAGAATCCCTATTACTGATCCAAAAAGGTTACATCAACAAATCAAGAATATCACTGGTAAAAAGCTCCTCTGTTCTTCAGGTGGATGTTTGAAAGCAAAGGATGGTACCATTATCATGGAAAAAGATGAGATTATGAGCAGATGGACTGTGTATATTGTTATGATACCAGCCCCCTCCTTTGTGAGAATTGCAAGAGCCCTAGTGAAAGGGGGGTCAATGACCCGAGAGAGAGAGCAAGAGAGAGAGAGAGAGACAGGCCGAATGGACACAGGAAATGGAAAGACAGCGACGTGCTGGATACCGCATTCCACTGGGACAAAAGCTGGAGACTGTGGCATTGTTCTCAGGAGACACCTGGGAACTGCAGACGTGCCAACTCGCAGGGACATTGTAAAGCCCTCGGGCAAAGTGGGCTGGTTGAGGGAGAGATTGCATCACCTACAACCTGATTGACACCTGAGATCCCGTGAGGCAGTATAAAGAAGGGTCTGAAAGAGGACGACCCTCAGACGCACCAAGGAGACACCAAGAAGTACGATACCGCTTCCCGTGGGAACGGGAAGCCATTTTGAAGTAAGCCACGTGCGTTAAATTCCGAATGCGGAGTTTGTGGCTAGAACCAACGGAAGATCGCTTTTAACTAACAACGGGGAAGATCGCTCCCCTGATTCCACGGATGTTTTGGGCAAGTTTTTCCGTTTATCTCTCTCTCTCTCCAACACGTGAAACCAAAAGGGAAAAGCCTGCAGACTTCAGAGTGACTCTTTATATTTCCAATTGGACTCAGTATTATACCCTAGACAACGAAAGAGCTTATTTCTGAGTGATTATTAATGTACCTGCGTTTTAGATTGAGTATTGACGCATGTTATCTGAATGTTTGTATTAACCTTAATTTTTGTGCCCCTTTATTAATAAAACTTTTGAAAATAGTACCATTGGACTTCAACTGACATATCTATCTTTGCTGGTAAGTGAAACCAGTTACTGGTTTCATAACAATATTCAGGAATTGTTTGAAGATGATCGAGGCGAAAAACCAGAAATTAAGAAGAACATTGAAGGTCCAAGTATTTTACAATCTGAAGTTCATAATGCAATAACTAAGAAGAAGAAAGGAAAGACAGGAGGTCCTGATGATTTAGTAATAGAACAAATAATCGCCCTTGAAGATTATGGAATTGAAAAACTTACTGATTTAATCAATGACATTTATGAGACTAGAATAATACCAGAAGAGATGAAAAAATCAGTATTTATCACTCTTCATAAGAAACCTGGAGCAATAGAATGTGAATTTCATAGGACCATAAGTTTAATGAGTCATATCACCAAGTTGCCTATTAGTACATTGATACCATACTGTTCAAGAATCTTCAGATGAATGATTTATAATGAGTAGATGGCAAGAGGATTTGTGAACAGCAAAATCAGTTCTAGATTCATCAAATGTGAATCCAAGGCTTCATTATTTACACTTATGTTTGCATTTAATAAACAGAGGATATAAGAATGGCCAGATTTTTTAAAAAAGATTTTTGAAGTAAACTTAGAAAATTTGGTTTCTTAAACAGAGTCTGTTGATGATTGTGAGTATTTAGCTAAAACCTGTTTAAATGACTATGAAATCACTCAGTGTGCACGTGATTTTGTTTCACATTTTTGTTTTTGATCTAAAGTAATGTAGCTACCAGCTGAAATATTAAACTTCAGTCTTTAATTGAGACGACATTTGAAGGGACGTGGATTAAACATTCATCAACCATAAGAGAAACTGCCCTGAAATCTCTGGTGTTCAACCCAGTCTCTAATTGTTTTGAAAATCCTGTTCCCTAGTTCAGTATTTCTATACAACGTATATAAAGTGCATACAAAATACATCACTATCTTGACATTAGAGGAGCTTTTTTTCTCAAGTTTGGGAATGTCTAAACTGTGTTTAAAACATTTATATAATTTTCTGCGTTCAGAATATCCATTAAAAATGGACATTTTGCTTTTAATATAATCAGACATGTCAAGCACTTACCGATTGGAAGTTGGGATTCCGGTCTTTTCAAAAGCGGTTGGTAGGTTTGATCTTCTGTTTGCATTATTTCACACTGACTGGTATTTGCAGATGCTAGTTTAAAAGATATTTAATTATATATATGAATCTAAGCTTTCTACACAATATATAAAATGTATCAACACTTAATTCAGAGTGCAGGTTTTGAATTTTCACGCTTTTCGCCATTGAGCTATTCTGTATTTGTTGCAAATAACTACAAAATGTTCAGAGTAAATTTACTGTAATAGTTCATACTGTATATGTCATCATATACCACCTGGAGAATTGTTTTCTTGCAGACGTTCAGAGTAGAGTGAAGGAAACCAGTAGAATCAATGAAGAAAGCTTTTCACAAACAAAAACTGACAAACAACCAATATGCAAAAAAAGATGCACTGTATAAATAAAAAAAAAAGTAAATAAATAATACTGAGATCATGAGTTACATAGTCAATCAAAGTGTCCATTGGTTGTGGAATCAACTCAGAGTTGGCATGAGTGAAATTATCTACCCTGGCTCAGGAGGATATTTAAAATTTTAATTATTTTAACATTTTAATTCTTTCCACATCTTGCTTTGATAATTACTTAAAATATATATCTGTTTAGAGAATTTTTTTTCTTAATAGAGAGCCAAGTTAATACTAAATGCTCTCTTTTAATATATCAAATTCTGTCTGTATCTGAATTTAAAACTTCTTTGTTTTTACACCAAACTATAATTTCTGCCCAGAAATGAGATTTCCTACATTTTTGTTACACTAAATATGTGCTGCATTTATGCAATTAGCAGAAATGCTAAAAATCTGAGTACTGGCAAAATTTATTTCTAAAAAACGTTTGGATTAGTTTTTGCATGTTTTGGTTCAAAAGGAGATTTATGTAAATATCCAAAGATGGCTGCTTCCAAACGCTGCAGGTGCCTGGTCATTGCTGCTAGGGATCATGGGAAACGTGACTTGACTTCAAAGTAGACCCTTCATTTTCTGCAGTAAATCACAGTGAAGGAAACATCTTCAGCATCAGCACTGGGAGGCGAGGCTGGCCCTTTCAGAGAGTAAAATATTCTTTCCCAGTTAGGACACATCATGCTATGTGTGATTTACACCTGAGTGTAGGGCCTGCTGTTTGTTTTATTGTAAGTGAGAAAAGTTATATAGTACATATTTGCAACATTTATCAATTAAAAATTAGCTGTCAACACCACAGTGATGTCAAATTGTGTTGAATTACACACAGAAAATGACAATTGAGCTGAAGTTATTTGCATCTTGAATTATTTGATCGGACTTCATGACTAGTGAGAAATCTCCATGAAACAGAGGTTGTAGCCGAGGTTTGAATGGTTTTAGGTCTGCTGAATAATTGTTATTTTGGAAAGAAGATAAGCTTTGAAGATTTCTGATTTGCTTAAGATGACCTTTCATTGATCGACCATTTAAAGAAGATGTGAACTTTTTGATGTAAATGATGAATGAATTTTCCGAAATCTGTTTGGTCTACTGAGTGAATTAACATAGCGGACAGATTGTTTGATTATTTGTTTCTATACTCCTTTTTTTCATTATTTAAGTGATAATTTTCATAGTTCATAAGGATTTTTTCTTACATATACATAGTCGGGATTGCTTAGTAGATATAGTTTTTTTTCTAAAAACAGTTTTTGATGGGGCGTGGAAGTTAAATGGAAAATGGTGCTGATTTTTCTTCACTAGAGATTACATAGGCTTTCTTCTCTTTGTTTAAATTTATTGTTTTTGGAGATTGTTTCTGTATTCCCCAGCATGTTTTTAAGGATTACGTATAAACATTTTTTTCTCTGAACTTTTATGCTGGATATGGGGAGCCAGATGTTGTAGAGCAATAGTGCACAGTCCAGACCATTTGGCCCATGATGTTCTGCTCACCCTTCAATCTACTCCATGATCAATCTAATGCTTGCGTCCTGTAGAGAATTCCATTCACCTTTCATCATGAGCCTATCTAGAAGTCTCTCAAACGTCCTTACTGTGTCTCCCTCTATGACTACCCATAGCAGATCTTTCCATGCATCCACTGGTCTCTGACTGAAAAAAAAATATCTCTGAGATCCCTATACTTTCCTCTAATCACCTTAAGATTGTGCCCTCTTGTATTAGCCATTTCTGCTGGGAATCCATTCCATATTTTAATAATTGCTCAGCCTCACCAGTGTCCATTGTTCCAGAACAATAATACTCTGTAAATCAATGGAAGGCATCAAAGTAAATTGACATTTAAATTGCATATATATTAGTTAGAAGCAAGGACTGTAAGTGGGCAAAAGAACCTGTCAACATGACTTGATGTGCTGTATTGTTCTGTAGTGTTTGGCTTTTTATATTTAGCATAAACATTTTTCTTCCTTTTTTTTTAACTGGGCGGAAGAATTAAGGAAAGCTTTTAAAATCACTATTATAAAATGGGCAGCTCACAGAGTGTCCCTCTTTTTTACTCTATGGGAACGCATTTCAGCTTTTTTTTGCCGAATTTCGGACTTTTCGGGGTGGTGGGGGGATTGGGGTTAGTTTTGAGTTATAGGATTAACTGTGGGATTAATTTTATCTTTTTGTATTTTTTCCCATTACTGAGTTCCGGAGCATGCATGATTTGTATGTGGTTATACTTATCAATGCCAGTTTTGATTAGTCCGCGCTGGTATGCGTGTATTTGTGTTAAATAGAATTTAAAAAAATTATGGTAACTAAACAAATAAATGCTATAAGTTCGAACATACAAGGTTGGAATCATCCCATTAAGCAAAAGAAGACTTTTAAAATCATTAATCAATTCCAATCCGATATAATTTTTGCTCAAGAAACGCATATCAAAGCGGGCGATCAAAATAGATTTTTTAAAATGTGGAAGGGCCTTCAATTTCACGCTACTTGTCAAAATAAAACAAAGGGAGTATCTATTTTTATTAAATCTAATATTTTATTCATCCAAGTAGACATTGTGTCAGATATTAATGGTAGATTTTTAATTGGTAAAGGAACAATTTGTAATAGAAAAATTGTTCTGGTTAATCTATATGGACCTAATGTAGATGATCCTTCTTTTTTTAAAAAGTGTGTTTGCTTTATTGCTGGATTTAAATGAAAATATTCTGTTAATGGGTGGTGATTTCAACTGTTGTTTAAATCCTTTGATTGACAAGAGTTCAACCAATTTGCAGCTTCCAAGTTGTTCTGCATCACTTATTAACTTTCTTAATTTATTTTAGCCTGGTTGAGATTTGGAGACATTTACATCCTAATGATAGAGATTATTCTTTTTCTCACATGTTCACAAAAAATATTCCAGAATCGATTATTTTATAGCTGATCCCCGATTTTTGTCCAAAGTCCAGAAATGTGAATACGATGCTATAGTTCTCTTGGATCATGCGCCTTTAAGCTTAGCTTTTGAATTGATTGATGTCGTTATTGCAAATTTGCCTTGGCGTTTTCCTAAAAATTTATTACAAAGTTCGGACTTTGTCATATTTATTGAGACTCAGATAAAAGATTTTTTTCTTTTTAATAATACGGGAGATGTGTTGAAATTGATAATATGGGATACATTTAAAGCATATTTACACGGTCAGATAATCTGCTATTTAGATAAGGTTAAGAAACAGAAAAAACAGAGTTAGATAAGATTTCTAAACAAATTAAAGACTTGGATAATATTTATACAATCTATCCTAACATTGATTTATTCAAACAAAGAGTTGAACTCCAATCACAATATAATTTATTATAAACTTATCCTATTGAAAGAATTTTGCTTACATTGAAAAGTCAATTTATGTGTTTGGAGATAAAAAATAATAAGGTATTAGCATCTCAAATAAAAGCAGCTAGAGCTAAAAGACAAATTTTTAAAATTCATAAAGAAGATGGTAGTTTAGCATGTAATTATGAAGATATTAATAAAATTTTTCAAGACTTCTATATTGAACTTTATAAATCTCAGTTTCCAGTTGATTCTTCTAAAATGAATGCGTTTTTACAAAAAATCAATTTTCCGCGAATTTCTGTTGAAGATCAACAAACTCTTGATGCTCCTATTACTGAACACGAAATTCAGAAAGCTATTTATTCAATGCAATCTGTTAAAGGTCATGGACTGGATGGTTATTCCATAGGATTTTATTTAAAAATTTTAATAATTGCTTTCTCCATATATGTTGGAAATGCTTAAAGATTCTTTTTTGATAGTTACCTCCCACATTTTATTAAGCTTCTATTTCTTTAATTTTTAAGAAAGATAAAGACCCTACAGACTGTGTTTCATATAGACCTATTTCATTATTAAATATGGATGCTAAAATTCTTTGAAAAATAATGGCTAATAGGCTAGAGAATTATCTAGTTAAAATTATCTCTCAAGACCAAACAGGGCTGTTATCCCTTCTCTAATGTTCAGAGACTATTAAATGTTATATATTCATCCTTAGCCTAAGACTCCCCAATGTGTTGTCTCTCTCGATGCTGAAAAGGCATTTGACAGAATGAATGGAAATACTTATTTAATGTTTTAGAGAAATTCAGCTTTGGTATTAATTTTAATAAGTGGGTCAGAATGAGATATAAAAGCCCTATTGCTACTGTTATTACTAATAATGGCATATCTCCTTTTTTTCGGCTTTCGCATGGCACGAGACAAGGATGTCTGTTAAGTACTTTGTTATTTAATTTGGTGCTGGAACCCTTGGTTATTGCACTTTGTGAAGCTAAAAATATTCCTGGAATCTTCATAAATGGGACTGTTCATAAGATCTCCCTTTATGCTGATGATCTCTTAGTATATATTTCAAATCCTGATGAATCCATTCCTAGTTTATTGAGACTATTAAATGATTTTGGAAAGTTTTTGGAATATAAACTAAACCTACATAAAAGTGAATTATTTCCCCTAAATGATCCTGCATCTATACATGATGACATTCCTTTTAGAGTTACAGACTCTTTTAAATATTTAGGTATTATTATTACAAAAAAATCATAAAGACCTTTATAAAACTAATCTGGTTCCTTTAGTGGATTTTATGAAGCAATTACTTTGTAGATGGAATCCACTTACACTTTTGTTAGCCGGCCGAATTCATGCAGTTAAAATGATGATTTTACCAAAATTTTTATATGTATTTCAAAATATCCCTATTTTTTTAAGAAATAGGGATTTTAAGAAATTTTTTTATTTCAGCTTATGTTTGGAATAATAAAAGACCAAGAATTGGTAAATATCATATACAAAATTAAAAAGAAGATTGAAGTCTTGCTCTGCCTAATTTAATAACGTATTATTGGGCTGTTAATATACATTATATGTGTTCTTAGTTATGTTGTGCTGATAAAAATGAATGACCACCTTGGACTGATTTGGAATTCAATGCTGTGAAACCGCTTCACTTAACCTCATTATTAGGAGCTTCTCTACCGGTACAACTGTCCAAAATTACTAAATTAAATTTATGTCCTGTGATTAAGCAGTCATTACGAATTTGGTTCCAGTTTTGCAATTTTTTTAATCTCAAAAAATTTAAACTATTTAGTTTAATTTATTGAAACTATTTATTTAAACCTTCATTAAGTGATCCTACCTTTCTTTTTTTGGAGGAATAAAGGAGTTTATTCCTTCATGGATCTGTTCCAAGATGGCCGATCAATGTCTTTTGAGAAATTAGTAACTAAATACTCTCTCTCCCATTCACATTTCCTGCGATATCTTCAGGTCAGACACTTCTTACAAGAATATTTAAGTAATTTTCCATATATACAGGATTCTGACCTGTTAGATATTACTTTAAAAAAGAATCCTTTAGTGAAGGGCTTTATTGGGAAAACTTACAATTTCTTGTTACAACAGCACAATTACCCTTCACTTAAGATTAAGCAAGATTGAGAGAGAGAGCTTAACTTGACCTTGACAACAGAGGATTGGTTGCAGATTTTGAAGTTGGTTAACTCTCCTTCAATCTGTGCCAGTCGCTCTTTAATTCAATTCAAAATTGTACATCATTGCAATTTGACAAAGGAAAGACTGTCTAAAATGTTTCCTACTGTTGATAGTCAGTGTAACAGATGTAAAACCGAGACAGCCACATTGACACTTATGTTTTGGTCATGTTCTGTATTGAAACATTTTTAGAAAACTATTTTCTCTACAATTTCTAAAGTTTTAAAAATTAATTTACAACATAATAGATTGGCAGCTTTATTTGGCATAATCCCTCAATATATTCATGGTATTTCTCCATCAGACTAACATGTACCGTAATTGCATTTGTTACATTATTGGCCAGAAGGGCTATTTTGTTGAAATGGAAAGATGCTTCTGCTCCTACTTTGATACAATGGTTTTCTCAGGTGATGTTATGTCGTAGATTGGAGAAAATCAGAAGTCAAATTTTTGATCCTCTCTTCAATTTTGAGAAAAGGTGGGGTTCATTTGCCCACTACTACCATCTGATTTGAGTTAACTAATATGGTTTCCTGCTGATATTTCTTAAAATGGATTTGAGTTGTCGGATTGATGTTTTTCTTTCATGGAAGCTTGTATGAAGCATAGCTCCGGGGTTCTGATCCCAATGGGGTTTTTGTCACTTTTCTTTTCAGTTAGTAGGGTTTTTTCTCTCTCTCTTAGTTAGTAGGGGTTCTTTTTTTCCCATCCATTTTTCCTTCAAAAAAAATTCTTAAAACTTTTTTTCCTTATTATTGATATATTGCGTAGATTTGTTAATCAGTTATTTGCTAATTTAATTCTTTATTGTACATAATGACATATTGACTTAAAGTATTTTTGTTGATCTTCAATAATATTTAATAAAAAAGATCTTAAAATGAAAAATAAATATTTAAGCAACCTTCTGGGTGTGCTGGTTACTGAATAATGTTGACAGCATTCATTCTGGATTACCTGGAATATGATCAGTCGTAATCTACAGATACAACAATGCAAGCGAAAACTCAAGAAACTTTCAACAATTCTTTGGGTATCCCAACAAACATATTACCTTCATTTTCTCCTGAATTCTGATTCATTGGCTTCTCCCCTTCCCTTTCATATTCATCAGGCTTTTCTGGGGGGAACTCTGAATCGAAATAAAGGAAATGAGTTTCTATCAGATCAGGCAATGTAAGAGTGAAACAATAGTGATTCATAGCCAGAATTTTACCAAACGTAAAAACATGTAGCAACAACTGAATTTGAATGTGTAGGTTCCAAAGCAAAATCCCACATACTTTTAAAATGGAGGAATTGTGGAATAATTCCAGTCTGATTACACTAATTTGTCATGGTCCTATCTATGATATGCAGGTCTGTAGAAAAGAGACACGTGCCACAAGTCCTGTTGCAAAGTTCAACAATCTGCCTTGCCCCAGAGAGTTTGGTGGATGGAATATATACAGTATCTTCAGGAGTGTTCCAGACATTAAGCAGGCAATGTCTGTAGGAATTTTGAAAGGACTAATGAAAAGTGAATCTCACTTTGTTTACAACAGAAGCCTTGCAATTACAAAGATAATACCTACAGCTTTTTCCATATTTTCCTTACTTTCATCCCTTAATTCATTTCCATGTCCATTTGGTTTTATTTCTTCAACTGTTCCATTCGAAATTGTCATCAATATAAGGATACTTTATTTGAGGAATTTAGGGAAATATACCCTGTGTGTGATGTTAAGTGAATTATATTGATAACATTCACAAGAACTAAGAGATGGTAATCATGTGCAATTTACAGAAGCTGGAAGAAGATGACAACATTGACAGAGGCATGACATTTCTAACGCTTTCTGAACAGTTGTTTGTATTTTGTGAATCCATGCAGTGCTGTTGTATTGCAGAATATAGGCAGAGAGTAGAGAGAGCAGCCCCAGTAGTAAGGGCCATGAATATATGATCAAGGGAGGATGAGGATTATTTACATGACTGCTTTCAATTAGTGGATTAGGCCAACATCAAGGAAACATCTTCAGATATCCTGGTGGATTGTAGATTGTTCAACTTTGCTATGGAACGGAGGCATGAATTTTCCAGTGACTTACTGGGCTTTAGCAGGCCATAACTTCAGAAAATTTCTGGGGATTAAGAATTTGCAGGCCTCTGTATATGAACCACAATTAATTCTCACTCCAACTGCTTTAGGAATTATACAATAACAAGAATAAGAAACAGACAAATAAATGCATTCATTTTTTCTGGTTTTTCTTCATAAAATTTGTGCCTTAACTTCCCTGCCTGTTTGGATGATTCTGCTTCTATGGGTTTTGCATTTAGCTCTGAAATCAAAGAAAGGATATGTGTGGGACCAGGGATTCAGTGACCATGGGTTATGATGGCGACACAGACTTTGCATGATTTAATACATTGCGTGCAATGCTCCCAAATAACATGTAAATTCATTGTTGGTAGGAAAATTGAATATTTAAGCAACCTTCTGGGTGTGCTGGTTACTGAATAATGTTGACAGCATTCATTCTGGATTATCTGGAATATGATCACTCGTAATCTACAGATACAACAATGTAAGCAAAAACTCAAGAAACTTTCAACAATTCTCTGGGTATCCCAACAAACATATTACCTTCATTTTCACCTGAATTCTGATTGTTTGGCTTCTCCCCTTCCCTTTCATGTTCATCAGGCTTTTCTGGGGTGAACTCTGAATCGAAATAAAGGAAATGTGTCTCTATCAACTCAGGCAATGTAAGAGTGAAACAATAGTGATTCATAGCCAGAATTTTACCAAACGTAAAAACATGTAGCAACAACTGAACTTGAATGTATAGGTTCCAAAGCAAATTTCCACACGCTTTTGAAATAGCGAAATCGTGGTATAATTCCAGTCTGATTACACCAATTTGTCATGGTCCTATCTATGATATGCAGGTCTGTACAAAAGAGAAACGTGCCACAAATCTTGTTGCAAATTTCGACAATCTATCTTGCCCTAGAGAGTTTGGCAGATGGAATGTATACAGTATCTTCAGGAATTTAGGGAAATATACCCTGTGTGTGATGGTTAGAGAATTATGCTGATAATATTCACAAGAGTTGGCAATCACAAGAGATGGCAATCACATGCAATTTACAGAATCTGGAAGAAAACCACTTATTTGTATCGATGACAATATTGACAGAGGCATGACATTTCTAACACTTTCTAACCAGCTGTTTGTATTTTGTGAATTCATGCAGCGCTGTTGTATTGCAGAATATAAGCAGAGAGTAAAGAGTACAGCCCCAGTGGTAAGGGCCATGAATATATGATCAAGTGTGGAAGAGGAGCATTTACACGATTGCTTTCAATTGGTGGACTAGGCCATCTTCAAGGGTTCACCTTCAGTTATGGCTAGAAATTATTCCTGTCTGAGCAAGTACCTGGACCAACTGCTCTCCATTCTGCTTTGAAACACATAAGCAACTACACAACTTACAAGCTACTGGTTATCAATTACAGCATGGCATTCAACACCATCTTCACCTTAGTACTAATCTTCAAGCTTCAAAACCTGGGTGTCTGTACCTCTCCCTGCAGCCAGAAACTCAACTTCTTTATCTGAAGACCAAAGTCAGTGAGGATCGGTAATAACATCTCCTCCTTGCTGATAATCAACACCAGCATACCTCAAAGATGCATGCTTGGCCCACCATTTTACTCTTTCTAAATACATCACCATGTCTCTATTGTTATGAGTGCTGAACAGACCTTATGGAAATGGGGTGCAGAGTTAACCATTCCCCCCCCCCCCCATGAGAACTATGGACTATTACTATTGCTATGCTGCTACTGAGAGAGAGAGAGATGAAGCACAGAGGCAGGAACATCAGCTACAGATAAGAGAGAGAGAGACAGTTGATTTATGTATTATGGCTCTTCCTGGATTGTTTACCTTTCACTGCAAGGATGTTACTTTGCTCGTTAACATTCCTAAGGAGACAGCAGGAGTGGCCTGATTTGATGGACATGGTCATTTTGAGTTGATGGATGGCTGACACCCTGTCAGTAGGGATAAAAGGCAGGTGTGAGGAGACACCCCTCAGACACACCAGTGGACACTGAACAAGTGTTGTACACCCACAGGAAGGTGGGGGCTTTGAGGACCGCATCAGGAGATCGGTCAATAAAGCTCACAGTGTGACGGCAGGGCCGGTGGGGACTTGTGTGTGTGTCCACCACAGAAGAACGGTCTAGCTGAAGAACAGAGGGGTCATAGCTGAATGACCACAACGGTACGACGGAATCAGAAAGCAACAGAAGGTTTGCTGGCTGCAGCTGCTCAATCTCTTGCTCACTCTCTCTCTCTCTCTCCAACGATTGCAACACAACCATAAATACCTCAGCACACATGAACTGAACTGAACTTTATATTCTCCTATGACAATTCATTTACCCCTAGACATTGATAGAGCTTGTTTATTATTGCTTATTATTATTCCTACACTTTTCTGTTTACTGTTGCTAACCTGTTTTATATGTATATTTGCATTTTTGATACTGTATTGTGTAGTTTACGAATAAACACCTTTAGTTTTCGGTACCACCAGACTCCAACGGATTCTTCTATCTCTGCTGGTCTGTAAACCCAGTTACGGGGTACGTAACACTATCAACTCAGGCAATGTAAGACTGAAGCAATAATATTGATTCGTAACCACAGATGTACTAACAGTAAAATCACATGGCATCACCTGAACTTGAATGAGTAGACACAGTTCAAGTGCCTTTGATAAATTTATCCATGACACCACTCTTGTTGGCAGAATTTGGAGGCATAAAGAAGGAAATAGATCAGCTGGTTGAGTGCTTCACAACAACAACCACACACTTGACACCAAAAAGACCAAGGAATTGTGGTCTTCAGGAAGGGGAAATCTGGAGAACACACACCAATGTTCACTGAGGACTCAGCAGTGGAAAGGGTGAGCAGACTCAAGTTTGTGGACATCAACATCTCGGGGGACCATTCCTGAGCCCAACACACTGATGAAATGATGAAAAAAATACATGCCAGTAGCTGTACTTCATTAGCAGTTTGAGGAGATTCAGCATGTCTCCAACGACTCTTACAAATTTCTATAGATGTCTAGTGGATAACATTCTGACTCATTTCACCGGAGCTTCATACAGAGGCTCCAATGCACAGAATTGCAAGAGGCTACAGAGAGTTATTGACGCTGCTAGCTCTATCATTGGCATTACCCTCCCCACCACTGAGGGCATCAAAAGGGCAGTCTCCATCGCTAAGGACCCTCACCATCCAGGATATGCCTTTTTCTCATTGCTACCATTGAAGAGTTGGTACAGGAAACTGAAGACCTGCACTCAATAATTCAGGAGCACTTCTTCTCCTCTTCCATCAGATTTCTGATTGGTCCATGAACCTATGAACCATTATTATTCCTTATTTTCTGCCCTACTGATTTGCCTCTGTATTTTACATTGTCTATCTCTCTACTGTACTGCTGCTGCAAAGCAAGAGTGTCATCATATGATTTAGTGATAATAAATCTGATTCTGATTTTGAATAGCAGAAGTGTGAACACTTCATAAAGAATGACTAACTATTCATTTTCACCCATTTGTCAGTGTTCTTGGTTATGTTTTAGAAGGTTTCTGTTTTTTGGCTCCACCTTCAGATTTCAGCACTCAGTTGAGGTAGTATTTCAGTGGAATGTAGAGGGAGTACTACATTCCTACGCAACTGTGTAATCAACCTTGCCCCATCTACTAGTTGATAGATCAATGGCATTTTTCCTTGTAGAACAGAATGCTGTCTAGTGTGCCATGTATTTAACAACCACAGAAACTATACATTAAAAGCATCATGAGGTACTTAGCTCTTTTATATAGAGTGTTTGGTTACTGCCTCAAAGAATAACTGGTACATCACTCTTCCAATACAAACTCATTCTGATGATACTGCATTTTTGAAAATTTAAAAGAAAAACTGTCTTTCCTGGAAAGTTAAATGAAAAGCCAGAATAATACACAGATTAGGCTGCCTCCATATAAAGAGAAGATAAGTTACCCTTCAAATTTGAAAGTATTTCTGTGAGCAACAATGTGGACAATTTACCTGATGTAAATTGAAGTACTGTTGAAGTACAGACTTTCTCCCGAGAGCCCAGATAAATTTTAATGATTAACTCAGTCCCATTATCTGTGGATATATCAGGCTGCACTTCAATACAGCAGGGTATGCAAAACCCCGTATCCTTTGTGCGTTCTAAATCTGGTACATCAGCAGTGAAGGATTTATCTTCCTCACATGAATTGCATATATTTTTCAGAGGTTCAGTCACTTTTTGTGGTCCATATAGTTGTTCTGCTAACAATTGCCAGTGAAATAGTTGCTTTTCCTTTGTTTCTTCCTTTATTTTCCTCTTCAGGAATACCATAATTTCCATTGGAACTCTAGTGGGAATGGTAACTTTCCACTTCAGATAGGTAGTTTTACCATTCCAGACCTCAAAGGGATTTGGTATATCACTAATTGTAGGAGCTGAGGAAGAAGCAAAAAAAAAGATGTAATATTAACACAATATTTCATTTCTCTGACATAAGAGATTCTGCGGATGCTAGAAATCTTGAGCAGCACACACAAAATGCTGAGGAACTCAGCAAGCCAGGCAGCATCTGTAGAGGTGAATAAATAGTCAACATATTGAGCCAAGAGGTATGTAGTGAAGCAAATATCATACATTTGTTTTTATGACATACAATTGATATGAAGGCATTGAAACATTGACTGTTTATTTTTCTATATAGACACTGCCTGACTTGTTGAGTTCCTCCATAATTTTGCATGTATTGCTCATTTCATTTCTTTCCTGTGCATTCATCCTTAAACACAATTTACAAAATAAATTGATTATAACTTTGTGGGCTATACATTAAGTTCTCATCTGTTGTTGTCTAACTTAACCCAAGATACATGTATGTGAACAAATTGAGATTGTTTTCTTACGTTGCCTCTTAGTACATCGATACCACACAGTGAAGAAAATGACATAAATTGGTTTTTATGATGTGGAATTGATTTGAAAGTATTGGAAACATCAACAGTTATAGACACTGCCTGACTTGCTGAGATCTCCAGAATTTTGTGTGTATTGCTCATTTCATTTCTTTCCTATGCAGTTATCTTTAAACACAATTTACAACATAATTTGATAATAACTTTGTGAGCAGTACATTGTTCTCATCTGCTATTGTCTAACTTAGCCCAAACTAAATGAACAGTAGGTGAACAAATTGACATTGTTCTCTTAAGTTGCCTTTTCATCATCATCATCAGGTGCCATACCCAGTTTGAGCTTTGACTGCCATGGCCCACACACTCCTGTTTCGTGTCAAGTGGATCCACTCATTGTTAAACACGAGGAAATCTGCAGATGCTGGAAATTCAAGCAAAACACACAAAATGCTGATGGAACGCAGCAGGTCAGGCAGCATCTATAGGAAGATGTACAGTCAACTCATTGGTATTCATTTCCAGTTCCCTGGCTGCTGTCTCCATCCTCATTTGTCTTTGTCTTCCTCTTGCTTTCTTCCCTTCAATTTTTCCCATAATTACCATGCATTCTAGCTCCTCTTTCCTAATCACATGTCCAATGAAGTCACGTTGCCTTTTCATGATCTCAGACATTATTTCTCTTTTTGTGCTTGCTCTGTTCATGACATCATCATTAGATATCCAATTTGTCCACGATATTCTTTGCATCCTCCTCAAAAACCACATCTCTGCTGCTTCAATTTATTTCCTCATGTTACTAGATATTGTCCAACATTCTGAGCTATATAACATAACTAGATAAACGTAACATTTCAGTACTCTGAGGCGTGTTGTCAAGCCTAGTTTAGTGTCGGTCAGTATGCTCTTCATTCTCGTAAAGGTGTCTTTTGCCATCTCTATTCTTCTTTTGAAGTCCATGTTGCACCTGCCATCTGATGTCACCCAGCTTCCTAAGTAGCAAAAGTTCTGTACTTGTTTAATGTCTTCCCCGTTATTCTCAGCCTGAAGATAGGATTCTCCTTCTTTTTGGATATCACCATACAATTTGCCTTTTTGCAATTGATAGATAGACCCATTTTTGCATGTTCTTCAACAACTATATGAATTAAGTTTTGTAGTCCTTCCTTCGTACTTGCAATTAACACAGTGTCATCTGCATATCTGAAATTATTGATGTTTTCACCACCAACTTTGATTCCCAAGATGTCTCTTATTTTTTGTAATATTGTTTCACTGTACACACTAAATAAATCAGGGGAGAAAACAAACCCTTTTCTTAAGCCTTTCTTGATTTTCGTAAACTGACTCACTTCTCCATCTATTCTTACAGTGGCAGTTTGTTCCCAGCACAGATTTCTAATTAGGCAGAGGTCTTTTGAATCTAGATCTAGAGTTTCCTGTAATATTTCAAATAACTTATTGGGCTTCACTTTATCAAATGCTTTTGTGTAGTTGATAAAACAAACAAATCTTTTTGCACTTTCTGAGAGTATCCTTAACATCAATATCGCGTTTGTTGTACCTTTGTCTTTCACAAAACCACATTGTTCTTTACCTATTTCAGCTTGTATCTTACTTTTAGCTCTTGTCATCAAAATTCTTAGAAGCATCTTGGTGATATGACTCATTAAAATTAGGGTAATCCAAGACACTTATGGACCTGGAAAAGTCCAGGTGATAACGCCAGAAATTAAATTGACTTTATTATTATAAACCAAAGACTTAGAAACTGAGTGACTCAATGCAAAACATATCCAGGTGCAGACTGTAATAGTGACCATAACCCAGTAATATCGCATGTAAAAGTAAAACTGAAAAAACTAAAGAAGCAAAAACCCAAACAATCCCTTGACTACTCGTAATTAATTAAAGAAGAAAGCTTAAGACAAAAATTTACAATTGAAGTAAGGAATAGATTTCAAAGTCTAGAAATAAAATCTGGTGAAGATGATAGCAATCATGTAGAAATGAACTTTAACTCTCTAAAGGACGACTTGGTAGAATCAGCAAAGTCAGTGATTCCTAAAAAAAAGAAAAAAACACTAAGAATAAATGGATGACAGATGAAATCAAAAATCTGATGGAAGAAAGGAGACAGAAGAAAGCAAATCCTATGGAATATAAGTCCTTAGATAAAAAAGTTAAAAGCTGATGTCAAAAAGCCAAAGAGGAATGGTTAAACTAGGAATGTGAGCAACTGGGAAGAATCCCTATTACTGATCCAAAAAGGTTACATCAACAAATCAAGAATATCACTGGTAAAAAGCTCCTCTGTTCTTCAGGTGGATGTTTGAAAGCAAAGGATGGTACCATTATCATGGAAAAAGATGAGATTATGAGCAGATGGACTGTGTATATTCAGGAATTGTTTGAAGATGATCGAGGTGAAAAACCAGAAATTAAGAAGAACATTGAAGGTCCAAGTATTTTACAATCTGAAGTTCATAATGCAATAACTAAGATGAAGAAAGGAAAGACAGGAGGTCCTGATGATTTAGTAATAGAACAAATAATCGCCCTTGAAGATTATGGAATTGAAAAACTTACTGATTTAATCAATGACATTTATGAGACTAGAATAATACCAGAAGAGATGAAAAAATCAGTATTTATCACTCTTCAGAAGAAACCTGGAGCAATAGAATGTGAATTTCATAGGACCATAAGTTTAATGAGTCATATCACCAAGTTGCCTATTAGTACATTGATACCATACTGTTCAAGAATCTTCAGATGAATGATTTATAATGAGTAGATGGCAAGAGGATTTGTGAACAGCAAAATCAGTTCTAGATTCATCAAATGTGAATCAAAGGCTTCATTATTTACACTTATGTTTGCATTTAATAAACAGAGGATATAAGAATGGCCAGATTTTAAAAAAAAGATTTTTGAAGTAAACTTAGAAAATTTGGTTTCTTAAACAGAGTCTGTTGATGATTGTGAGTATTTAGCTAAAACCTGTTTAAATGACTATGAAATCACTCAGTGTGCACGTGATTTTGTTTCACATTTTTGTTTTTGATCTAAAGTAATGTAGCTACCAGCTGAAATATTAAACTTCAGTCTTTAATTGAGACGACATTTGAAGGGACGTGGATTAAACATTCATCAACCATAAGAGAAACTGACCTGAAATCTCTGGTGTTCAACCCAGTCTCTAATTGTTTTGAAAATCCTGTTCCCCAGTTCAGTATTTCTATACAACGTATATAAAGTGCATACAAAATACATCACTATCTTGACATTAGAGGAGCTTTTTTTTCTCAAGTTTGGGAATGTCTAAACTGTGTTTAAAACATTTATATAATTTTCTGCGCTCAGAATGTCCATTAAAAATGGACATTTTGCTTTTAATATAATCAGACATGTCAATCACTTACCGATTGAAAGTTGGGATTCCCGTCTTTTCAAAAGCGGTTGGTAGGTTTGATCTTCTGTTTGCACTATTTCACACTGACTGGTATTTGCAGATGCTAGTTTAAAAGATATTTAATTATATATATGAATCTAAGCTTTCTACACAATATATAAAATGTATCAACACTTAATTCAGAGTGCAGGTTTTGAATTTTCACGCTTTTCGTCATTGAGCTATTCTGTATTTGTTGCAAATAACTACAAAATGTTCAGAGTAAATTTACTGTAATAGTTCATACTGTATATGTCATCATATACCACCTGGAGAGTTGTTTTCTTGCAGACGTTCAGAGTAGAGTGAAGGAAATCAGTAGAATCAATGAAGAAAGCTTTTCACAAACAAAAACTGACAAACAACCAATATGCAAAAAAAGATGCACTGTATAAATAAAAAAAAAGTAAATAAATAATACTGAGATCATGAGTTACATAGTCAATCAAAGTGTCCATTGGTTGTGGAATCAACTCAGAGTTGGCATGAGTGAAATTATCTACCCTGGTTCAGGAGGATATTTAAAATTTTAATTATTTTAACATTTTAATTCTTTCCACATCTTGCTTTGATAATTACTTAGAATGTATATCTGCCTAGAGAATTTTTTTTCTTGATAGAGAGCCAAGTTAATACTAAATGCTCTCTTTTAATATATCAAATTCTGTCCGTATCTGAACTTAAGACTTCTTTGTTTTTACACCAAACTATAATTTCTGCCCAGAAATTAGATTTCCTGCATTTTTGTTACACTAAATATGTGCTGCATTTCTGCAATTAGTAGAAATGCTAAAAATCTGAGTACTGGCAAAATTTATTTCTAAAAAACGTTTGGATTAGTTTTTGCATGTTTTGGTTCAAAAGGAGATTTATGTAAATATCCAATGATGGCTGCTTCCAAACGCTGCGGGTGCCAGGTCATTGCCACTAGGGATCATGGGAAACATGACTTGACTTCAAAGTAGACCCTTCATTGTCTGCAGTAAATCACAGTGAAGGAAACATCTTCAGCATCAGCACTGGGAGGCGAGGCTGGCCCTTTCAGAGAGTAAAATATTCTTTCCCAGTTAGGACACATCATGCTATGTGTGATTTACACCTGAGTGTAGGGCTTGCTGTTTGTTTTATTGTAAGTGAAAAAAGTTATATAGTACATATTTGCAACATTTATCAATTAAAAATTAGCTGTCAACACCACAGTGATGTCAAATTGTGTTGAATTACAGACAGAAAATGACAATTGAGCTGAAGTTATTTGCATCTTGAATTATTTGATCCGACTTCATGACTAGTGAGACATCTCCATGAAATTTGAACAACTTAAAGGATATTGAAACACTGTTTATGAGCATTTCACACATAAAGCACAGTAAAGGTTTTCAATTAGATATTGAATGGTATTTTATTAGATCTAAAATAATACTTGATAACTCTTCAGTGAAAATGTCTTCACCACCCAAGTCCAGTGAACAGGAAGCAAGTGCTGATTATTGTAATTGAATAGTAAGATGTTAAATGTTTTCATGTCCATTAATGATTGCTTTCCAACATCATGTTAACATTATTTAAATTGTACTAAATATACACAATATTAGCTGAATGTACAATGTCTTTGTTTAAAAAAAAAACAATAGAATCTGACACAATAAATACATTTTTGAAACCTTCATGGAAAATTGTGAAATAGTGGTGTGCTAGTTATATTTACTATCTATATTAGTAATTTCATCCGGGCTCCTCAGCTGTGGTTGGTAACTCATCTAGGAGAAGGAAAACTCTGATCTCAAACCTCTTGCAACTATGTCCACTCATAGGAAGGCTTTGGGAGTAAACCCCGAGGGAAAAATCCAGAGCTGGAGTCCCTAAGGCAGTCCTACATTGAGTTCAATGCTGACTGGCAACTCCTGCGACGCTGCGGGTGCCAGACTGCATCAGTCTCTGCAGTTCCTTCGGGTTCATCAGGTGCGTGGAGAGGGAGAACTTGCTACGTGGACAACAGCTTGCTATCCATATTGTACTGCCCGGGCTTGCATATCTAGACAGCTAGGATGCAACATCCATGGTTCACCCTGACCTAAGGAGACCTCATCATCAACGGAGGGAATGCAGTATGAGTATTCAAGTTTATCTAAAAGTCAGAGTACTGGTGAACTTTATCTCTTAAAAAATGTTAAGTTATTTTTTCAAGTTTTGGTTGAAAAGGAGATCTATGTATATATCCAACAATGGTTGCCTGCTGGCGCTACAGCGGCCAGATCCCTGCCACTAGGGATCATGGGAAGTGTGACCCAGCCTTAAAGTATTTTCTTCAATCTGACACAAGAGATTGTGTCTGCTGGTTCATCTATATATTCAGGAGAATTATAGAATGTTATCCATTGTTACAGATGGAACAAAACATAATTTAACTGGGAATGTTGGTGTGTATTTTTGTGCCTGAATTACAGGTAATAATAAAGTAATGACTTACTAGTCGGTACCAGTATAGACAACAGAATTGGGTGCCATCATGTTAGGCTTACAGTAGGTGGATGAAATTATCCATATAAGGTTGTATTTTGTTCCAGTTCCTTTTCAGTTTTGATGAGTCTTATAAGAAGTCATTCTAGTGGTAGATCAGATGTATTGTTGGAGGCTCAAACATTATTTTATATACAAAGTCACAAACAAGAGAAAATCTGCTGATGCTGGAAATCCAAGCAACACACACAAAATGCTGAAGGAACTCAGCAGGCCAGGCAGCATCTCTGGAAAAGAGTACAGTCGATATTTCAGGTCAAGACCCTTTGGCAGGGTCTGCCAAAGTCCTGCAACTCTCTACTACAGCTTTCTGGCTTCGCAATGTCACATCCCATTTACTACCTCATCCCAAATGCTGAGTGGCTGAGCCTTCTTGACCAGCCTCCCTTGAGGGACTTTGTCAAATGCCTTTTGAAGTCCATGGAGACAACGTCCACTGCCTTACCTTCATACATTTTCCTGATAACTTCCTTGAAAAACTCTACAAGATTGGTTAGACATGACCTACCACACACAAAGCCATGCTAACTGTCCTTTATCAGTCCATGACTATCCAAATACTTATATATCCAGTCCCTTAGAATACCTTTTGCTAATTTTCCCATACCTAATGTCACTGGCCTATAATTTCCTGTTTTCTGTTTTAAGCCTTTTTAAATAGTCAAACAATATTGGCTATTCTCCAATCCTCTGGTACCTCTCCTGTCACAAAGATTGTTTTAAATATTTCTGATAGGGCCCCAGCAATTTCTGTCCTTGCCTCCCTTATGTTCCAAGGGAACACTTTCAGGATTGGGGTTTTATCCACCCGGATTTACCTCAAGACAACAAGTACCTCCTCCTCGGTAATTACAGGGTAAGTTGATGCTGCTTTGCCTCACATCTATAGACTTTGTATCTATCTCCAAAGTAAAAATAAATGCAAAGAATGCATCTAAGATCTCCCCCATTTTGGCTCCACACTTGGATTACTATTCTAGTCTTCCAGAGGACCAATTTTGTCCCTAGCAATCCTCTTGCTCTTAAAATATCTGTAGAATCCCTTAGGATTCTCTGTCACATTGTCTGCTAGAGCAACTTCATGCCTTCTTTTAGCTTCCTGATTTCTTTCTTAAGTGTTTCCTTGCATTGCTTGTACTCCCTTAAGCACCTAATTTGTTCCTACTTGCCTATACCTGCTACGCACCTTTTTCTCTTAACCAATATCTCTTGAAAACCAAGGTTCCCTATGCTTGCTATCTTTACCTTTTATTCTGACTGCCATATACAAGCTTTGCACTCTCAAAACTTTGCTTTTGAAGGCCTGCCATTTTCCAAGTACACCTTTGGCAGAAAACAGCCTGTCCCAATCCACACTTGCTAGATCATTTCTGATACCATTAAAATTGGCCTTTCTCCAATTTAGAATATCAACCTGCAGACCAACCCTGTCTCTTTGCATATTTCCTTTGAAAATAATGGCATTGTAGTCACTGGATGCAAACCCTACACAAACCTCTGTCACCTGACTTGTCTGATTCCCTAATAGCAGATCCAATATTGTATGCTCTGTCATTTGGACTTCTACATACTGATGAAGGAAACTTTCCAGAACCCATTTGACAAACTATCCTATCTAGTCCTTTTACAGTCGGGGTTTCCCAGTCAATATGTGGAAAGTTAAAGTCACTTGCTATAGCAACCTTATGTTTCTTGCAACAGTCTGCAATTTCTTTACACATTTGGTCCACTAAGTCCCCAGGACTGTTGGGTTGTCTGTAATATAGCCCCTTTAACCTGATCATAGCTTTCTTTCTCAGTTCCACTCATACAACCTCACTAGTCGAGTACCCCAGTCTGACCTGACGGAGTACTGCTGTGACATCTTCCCTGATTAGTAACACCACCACTTCTCCTTTAATCCCTCCCACTCTGTCACATCCAAAACAATGCTACCACAGAATATTGAGCTGCCAGTCCTGCCCCTCCTGTAACCAAGTTTCACTCATGACTACGATGTCATAATTCCAGGTGATGACCTATGCTCGGAGCTCATGTGATATTTCTTGTGTTGAAATATGTGTTCAGGACACTAGTCACACCATGCTCAACCTTTTGATTGCTGACTTTGTCTGAGGTTTTACGAACATCTGCCTCCAGATCCTCTCCACTAACTGTTCTGGCACTCTGATTTCCATTCCCCTGCAGCTCTAGTTTAAACCCCACTACACAGCATTAGTAAAACCTTCCCACTAGGATATTAGTCTCCCTCCTGTTCAAATGCAAGCCATTCCTTCAGTACAGGTCTCACCTGCCCCTGGAAGAAGCCAAAGATCTTATGTCCATCCTCTTACACCAACTCCTTAGCACATATTAAGTTGTATAATATTCCCAATTCCAGCCTCAGAAGTGCATGGCATGGGTAGAAATCCTGAGATCAAAGCCCTGGAAATTCTGCTCTTTAGCTTAGCTCCTAACTCCCTATGCAGAACCTCATCACTCATCCTACCCAAGTCATTGGTATCTACAGGGACCATGACCTCTGGCTGTTCAGCCTCCTTATTTCTCTATCAGAAATCAACTGTTATAAGGTTTTGTATTTCCATAGGAAGTTTTAAAGAAGAGGAGTACAGCCTGGGATTTTGTCAGGGTGCTGGAACCAGGATCCAATGGCAGACCCAGTACTGTGCACACAGTGACATTAACTGAGTAACAAATCTCAAGGTGCAAACAAGGTCAGGGTCAAAGTTCAGGCAGAGATCAAAACATCCAGAGAAATCCAAAAACCAGAATCAGGAAATAGGCAAAGTCAATATTCAGATGGACAGAGTACAGATACAAATGCTGGAAAGGCTCAGGAAAATTCACTGGCACAATCTAGCAACAAATAGGTGAAAACACAGGACTGAAATACACTGAGCAATAAACAGAGAGGCAGATGATAGGTGGAGCACAATGAGACACAGGTGGCAGCAATACAGGTAATAATGAGAAGCAGATGAGAGACGGAGTACTCAGTAATACAGGGGCCGGAGTAGAGCAGGAGTGTGGACAGGAGCGCATGGTAATACAAAACCACAGACTGACAGCTAGGGGGAAACACACAAAAAGACAGAGTTCAACTGGATGTACCGACAGATTTGTGTTTTGTGTTTCATCTGTTACTCTGTTTCTTGTTTTCATTTAGTCAGTTACTTCCTTACTTGTTTTCTAAATCTGTTGCATGTTTACTGTGTCTTAATATGTCACTTTGTTACTTGTTTCCCCATATGATTGGTTTAGGGTGACCCATTTCATACTAGCCGTATGAAATTTGAGTTGAAATTTAGTAGAAATTTGGACAACTTTGTTCTTGATATGAGATGGCCACATTTCAGAGGGAATTTAGCACTTGGGGAGCAATTCTTGTAGTACTGTTTTTGTTGTATTTTCTAAATATCCAGTGGCTAATCAGGAGTGAGTGCATTTGTATCTCCCTACATTACAGAATGGCAAAGTGTTGGATGGTGATTTGTGGTGGGAGATCATGTGGTACATTTCTGGAGACGGTGTTCAAATTTGCACACTAGATTAGCAGTCAGATTGCTGAATATGTATGAAGACTCCTTACCTCATCAAGGAAGGGATGCCACTGATATTGATCCTTTCGACAGGGAAAAGACTGTGAGGGAATTATTTGGTTTCTCAGATTTTTGTATTCTGTTTTGGGGGAGCTGGGAGTGAGTAGTCTTCCAGCCAAACCCTGACCCAGAGTATGGTAACAGCCTTAAAGAGACTTGAGCCTCAGTAGCCTTGGTGGAGTGAATGCTTTAGGGGCTGGTATATCCCTATGTACCATATGTATAATTAGAATGTCCTGACTCTTAGTGATTTCCCCACCTGACAGTTGGTGTAGGTGGCATGTTGAGTACAGGAACAAGGTGCAAAGTGGATGGCAAGTGTGAGAAGGAGCAGTACCCTTGGATAGCTGTGTCTATGCCAAATGGTGTTGTGAAGTTGGGCACTTACTGGATATGCAGTCCCAAGCCTACCTGTGGTTCTCATAGGGTGGTGAGATTGATATGTGGTGACCTGGATGAGCACCTTGCCCATGCTCATCAGTAAGAAGGTTATGACAAAGGAAGGATGTTTTGAATGATAGGCTTTCTCAGCATGGCATGACCAGACTGTCCAGGAACTGATTACGATGGCCTTGGATTACCTGTTCACAAGGGAAGGTGGCACTTGTCCTGTTATTGGTTAAGAATGGTTATTGATGGGTTGGTGAACATCACTCATTTCTCAGAATCTGTGTAGAAAACTAAGAGGGGGCCAGCTTATTGGCTATTACACTCCAGGGTGGGGCTGGTGGAATTTTGGGGCACAGGGGGGCTGATGGACTACTGTAGTACACTGGCGGTGAGTATTGGGTTTACAGTACTTGGTATTGTGCTCTTGTGATTTATATATAACATAGGAGTCCATGAAATCCAACCCTCAGACTAGTATGACTTTGCATAGTAAACTGTTAAATGTTTTCATCACCATTATTGATTACTTTCCAACATTATGTTGAATTTATTTAATTTGTATTAGCTGAATGTACTGAGTCTTGTTTTAAAAAAAAATAGACCAGACAAAATCAATGTTCATCCAAAGCTTAATAGAGAAATGTGAATTAGTGGAGTGTTATTTATATCTACTATCTAATAATTTAATGAAGGGAACACTGAGTTATTCAAGTTTGCCTTTGATATGAAGGTAGACATACGAAGGTAGTTATGTTCTGATGAGAAACACAGTGTGGCCTCCTCTATATCAATGAGAGCTGATGTAGATTGGAGGACTGCTTCATCAGCACCTTCGTTCTGACTACCACAACAGGTTGGTTTTCCTGGTGGCCACCATTTTAGTTTTACTCCCCATTCCCATTTCAACATGTTGATTAATGGACTCCTCTATTACCTCAACGAGGCCACTCTAAGGTTGGAGGAGTAACACCTCATATTCCATCCGAGGAGCCTCCAACCTGACAGCATGAACATTGATATCCCTAACTTGCACTAATTCCTCCTCGTCTCCTTCTCTGTTTCCATTCCCCAATTTGACACCTCACTTATCCCTTTTCTTCTCCTCACCTCCCTCTGGTGCCCCTCCTCCTCCTTCTCCCGTGATCCATTATCTTTCCTTCCCTCTTTACCTTTTCCACATATCATCTCCCAGATTCACACTTCATCCCCTCTCACTGATCCACTAAACATCCCCCCCTCACCTGGCATCTTGTATTTATCACCTGCTAGCTTCTATTCTTTCTCTTCCCCACTTATTCTAGTTTCTTTTCACTCTCTTTCCAGTCCTGATAAATCATTCTTGTTCTAAACATCAGCTGTTTATTCGTCTGCATGAATGCTGTGTGACCTGCTGAGTTCCTTCAGCATTTTGTGAGTGTTACTCTGGATTTTCAGCATCTCCAGAAACTCTTGTATCTCTGATGGGAATGTTTGGACTCAGCAGTAGGAGATAGATAAATTAAGTAAATGAGTAAGAATGAGGGAAATGGTGTTTAATGTGGGCACTTGTGAAATCATGCACTTTGGCAAGAGGAATCAAAAGGAAGACTCTGATTTAAGTGAAGAGAGTTTACAACTGGGAGGAGTATAGAGGGATCCATGTGTTCCTGTGCACAAACAGCATGAAGTTAACAGGCAGGTGTAACAAGAAGTGAGAAAGGCAAGCGGCATATCGGTCTTTATTACCAAGAAGTTTATTACAGAATACAAAGTATTGGTGAGGCTACACGTGGAAGACTGAAAAAAGACTTCCTAGCATTGGAGGTAGCCCAGAAGAAATTGACTATGTGAATATCTGCAATAAAAGGGTTTCTTATTACAAATGGTTAAAGCAGTTCAATCTTTAATTTTTGGAGTGCAAAAGAATATGGTGTGCCACAAAACTCGGAAACGACAAAATCAGAAGGCAATATGTCATCCTTGACCCCAAGGCACTGCTTATGAAGTAACAAAGTAAAAGTAATTATTGATTACTGTATCTGAATTTAAAATACAAAACGTTGTGACCACAATTAACAAATACATTCCAACATTTCCGATAGGTTTACCTAATTCAATTAGAGTTTAATTATCAGACTACTAGTGTCTTTTGTTTAAATCACTAAGATGGTAAGGCCTTTGACAAAGTTCCACATGGAAGGTTAGTTCAGCAAGGCCTTTGACAAAGTTCCACATGGAAGGTTAGTTAAGAAGGTTCAGTCGTTAGGTATTAATGCTGGAGTAATAAAATGGATTCAACAGTGGCTAGATGGGAGATGCCAGAGAGTAGTGGTGGATAATTGTTTATCGGGATGGAGGCCGGTGACTAGCGGGGTGCCTCAGGGATCTGTTTTGGGCCCAATGTTGTTTGTAATATACATAAATGATCTGGATGATGGGGTGGTAAATTGGATTAGTAAGTATGCTGATGATACTAAGGTAGGAGGTGTTGTGGATAATGAGGTGGGTTTTCAAAGCTTGCAGGGAGATTTATGCCGGTTAGAAGAATGGGCTGAACGTTGGCAGATGGAGTTTAATGCTGAGAAGTGTGAGGTTCTACATTTTGGCAGGAATAATCCAAATAGAACATACAGGGTAAATGGTAGGGCATTGAGGAATGCAGTGGAACAGAGAGATCTAAGAATAACAGTGCATAGTTCTCTGAAGGTGGAGTCTCATGTAGATAGGGTGGTGAAGAAGGCTTTTGGAACGCTGGCCTTTATAAATCAGAGCATTGAGTACAGAAGTTGGGATGTAATGTTAAAATTGTACAAGGCATTGGTAAGGCCAAATTTGGAATATTGTGTACAGTTCTGGTCACCGAATTATAGGAAAGATATCAATAAATTAGAGAGAGTGCAGAGACGATTTACTAGGATGTTACCTGGGTTTCAGCACTTACCGTAAGTTACAAAGAAAGGTTGAACAAGTTAGGTCTCTATTCATTGGAGCGTAGAAGGTTGAGGGGGGATTTGATCGAGGTATTTAAAATGTTGAGAGGGCTAGATAGAGTTGACGTGAATAGGCTGTTTCCATTGAGAGTAGGGGAGATTCAAACGAGAGGACATGATTTGAGAGTTAGGGGGCAAAAGTTTAAGGGAAACACGAGGGGGTATTTCTTTACTCAGAGAGTGATAGCTGTGTGGAATGAGCTTCCTGTAGAAGTAGTAGAGGCCAGTTCAGTTGTGTCATTTAAGGTAAAATTGGATAGGTATATGGACAGGAAAGGAGTGGAGGGTTATGGGCTGAGTGCGGG